>NC_053396.1:67154344-67336660 GCF_905171765.1 Bufo bufo
CAGGAGGGGTGGCAAAACCGGGCCCTGAGACTGAGAAAGCCAGGAGTGGTGCACAGAGGGAGGTGGTGGTGGCAGAGATGGATACCACTATCTCCCTCAAGAGAGGTCGTGCTGCTCTAGAAGGCAGCCCCGGGAGGGGGGAGAAGGATGGGAAGAAGGCCGTCTAATTTAACTACTCTTTATGGCGGTACCCGCTCTGCTGACTCTGGCGACCATTAATGTTGCCAACATTAAGTCGGATGCGGCTCGTTTCACAGCCTTCGATTTTCTCAGCCGTGTTGAAGCTGACATTTTGTTTTTGCAAGAGACCAGGCTGCCAGATTTGGCAGCGATTCATAAAGCCAAGAGGGAGTGGAGACCAGGGCCCTCCTACTGGTCTCTTGCGGCTGAGCCGTATAGCGGAGTGGCGGTCCTTTTTACTGCACCGGTAGAATGCCGACGAGTAATTGAATTAGAAATGGGGAGGTGTTTGATCTTGGATATCCTCATGAGGGGACAGGAACTGCGCCTGATCAATATCTACGGGCCCCAGTCCAGGTGGGACAGGAAATGTCTCTTTATGAGGATTAAGCCTTTCCTTTTTACAAGTCGGCAGGTGGTTTGTGGTGGGGACTTTAATACTGTCACAAGGCCCCAAGACAGGGGAGGCACCAGAAACTGGCTGACTTATGATAGTATTTTTCTGAATAGAGTAGCTAGTGAGGCTCGTCTGGAGGATGTCCACATTAGGCATAACCCAGGCCACGGGGGTTTCACTTTCTATAGAGGTAGTCAGATCAGGTCTAGAATAGATAGGTTTTATTTGAAGGAGGAGGCTACCTTTTGATTATGTTTTCTCTGAATATTTCAGAATCCCCCCAAATGGGAAGAGGTTATTGGAAGCTGAATTTGGGTGTCTTGGAGGAAGCAGAGGTGAGACAATCCTTTTTGGACTTCTTTCAGAGTCAGGTACCTTTACTGGATTTCTGTGATACTAAGTCAAAGTGGTGGGAGATATTCAAAGATCGGGCTGCAAAGTTCTTCCGCCGACTCTCGAGCCTCAGGTCCCTGGACAGGTACCGTCTGTATCAGGGTCTGAGGAGGAAACTCGAGCATCTGGTCTCGACTGGTGGTAGCCGCGAGGATATCTCCAGGGTGAAATCTTTGCTCAAGAGGTGCCAGTATGATAGGCACACATCTTTAGTTTTTGAGAGGGACTTCGGGAGGTACCACTCGCCCGACCCCTACAGAAATTGTAAGATGTTAGTGAAGAGTAAGTTAATAACAGGATTGGTTGATAGTACGGGATCTCTGAACAGGTCCAGATCAGGGATCCTGGAGGTCGTCAGATCCTTTTACTCGTGCCTCTTGGGAAAGAGGGATCTGGATCGGGACAAGATGTCGGCTTTCCTGGCTGAAATCATCCCTGAGTCAGAAGCTCACCTCTCTTTTGACGTTTTGGTGGAAGACATCAGGAAGGAAAAAGTTATCCTGGCGGTGGAAGGGTTAGCTCTGAAGAAGTCGCCAGGCCCGGATGGCTTAACATCCGAGTTTTATAAGACCTTTAAGGACTCTTTATGTCCCCTCTTGACTGAGGTGTTCAATGAGTGTCTATCCTCGGGCACTCTGCCTCGGTCAATGAGGAGGTCAGCCCTGATACTTCTATCAAAGGGTAAAGATCTGAGCCGTATTGAGAACTGGCGTCCCATAGCACTTCTGAATACGGACAGAAAGATTCTGGCCAAGATACTGTTTAACAGGCTGGTGAAATTTGCGCCTCAACTCCTTTCGGTGGCTCAGCATTGCTCGGTTCCAGGCCGCAGCACTTTTAGTGCTGTACTCGGTGTCCGAGAGGCAGTGGAACAGAGTAGAGCAGGCCACTGGAGGGGGTACATGCTGTCCTTAGATCAAGCAAAGGCGTTTGATCGGGTGAACCACGAGTACCTCTGGTCGGTCCTTTTGAAGTACGGCCTGCCGGGGGGGTTTGTCGATTGGTTAAAGATCTTGTATGCGGGGGCAGAGAGTTTCCCGCTTGTGAACGGTTGGTCTGGCTGCCCTTTTGAGGCTGGGTCCGGCGTTCGCCAGGGTTGTCCTTTGAGCCCGCTTTTATACGTGTTCGCGATTGATCCCTTTCTTCAGAGGGTCAGTTGTGGACCATTGGCGGGAGTCGGGATGGATCGGGCGGCGCCGGAAGCCACTCTGGGGACAGTAGCGTACGCCGATGATGTCACCATTTTCGTGTCCTCGAAAGGGGAGGCGGAATATGTGATGTCTGAGGTGGATCGCTACTCGGAAGCATCCGGGTCCATGATCAACCGGGATAAGTGTGAGAGTCTCTGGCTGGGAGGGGGTGATCCAGCTTTTGATCTCCCGGACACTCTCCCAGGGCCCCAGTCGTCAGCCAAAGTCCTAGGCATCCATTTCGGTCATGGGGATTATCCCACTCAAAATTGGGACGACAGGCTTAAGATCGCCGCTCAGAAGGTCGACCAGTGGAAGGGCTGGTCTTTGACCCTTAAGGAAAGGGTGCACCTGATCAAGGCTTTCCTGCTCACTCTGCTTATCTATTTGGGCAGTGTGTGTATCTTGCCAGAGCCTCTCTGGACTCGGGTTTACAGTCTGTTCTTCCAGCTCTTATGGGGGAATAGACTGAACCTGATCAAGAGAGAAGTGACTTACCGCACGAGGAGACTAGGGGGGTTATCTATGGTCAACCCTGTGGTGTTTCTTGTAAACACATTTGTTAAAGTAAATCTGGCGAACCTCTGGATGGAGAGGGCTTCTCCGTGGGTAGTCTCCTGCCGGGGGTGGTTTCGGCCTTTCTTCCAGGAATGGGAGACAGGAGGGCAAGTGAAGGACTTGCGTACGCCTCACGGATATCTTCCGGCTTACGTCACCCCGATTCTGAAGGTAATCCGCAGGTGGGGTTTGGAGGTAGGGGAGATCAGGACTCTGTCAAGGAGGTCCCTTGACGAGAGGGTCTTGTTGTCCCACTTCCAGAAGCCCCTGGCCCTCAAGGATTGCCCAAGCCGGGATCTAGACAAGGGGTTACAGTTGCTAAATTCTGCAAGGATCCCCTTGAAGTTTTGGGACTTGGCTTGGCGCTGCTTTCACGGGAGGCTGAAGTACAGGAACTCTGATGAAAGGGGTTGTCCCCGGGAGGAGTGCGGCTCCATATTGGAAAGTATGGAGCACTTCCTGCTTCAGTGTCCCTTTAATACAGAGGTGTACAAACGGGTGGGAGCTTCCATTGGCTGGCCTAGGCTAGCCATCCTCTCCTATGCGGAGTGGGCCTATGAATTGCTCAGAGACCTGGGCAGAAGGGACCTGTGCACATGTTTTTTAGTTAGCATAGTGGTTAGGTACTACACGTGGAACGCACGGTGTTTAGTTTCAACAAGGCAGAAAGTCCTCCCAGTGGATGAGGTGTGTAGGAACATTCTGGGGGACCTGGTGAAGGTACGTTCTCTCGAGTACGAAAGACTGGGTACCACGCGGTGTGGGGCCAGTTTTTTTTTTTTGCTTAGGGGCAAGTTGCCTGGAGTTAAGTTACGGCGAAGTAGCCATATTTTTGTTTGAGTTTGATTTTTATTCTGTGTTTTTATTTTCAATTTCTTTGGGTTAGGTTATTTCGGCCGAACCGGCTGGGTAAGTTTTATTTATTGTAGGTTATTTATTGTAGGTTATTTATTGTAGGCTATTTATTGTAGATTATAGTTTTATATGTAGGTATGAATGTGTGTGTGAATGTGGCTGGGGCAGCTGGAATGCTGTCTATGTATAAGTTTTGTTTGTCTGTACTTGTAATTATTTATGTAATGTTTTGTAATTTTATAATAAAAAAAGAGTTCCCATTGCAGAGAATCAGGCTTCATGTCACCCACCACTGGAACAGGCCACTGTAAGATATTTAGGCCCCGGCACCCAGACAAAGGAGAGAGGTCCCATAGCAGAGAATCAGGCTTCATGTCATAGCAGAGAATTAGGCTTCACGTCACCCACCACTGGAACAGGCCACTGTCAGATATTTAGGCCCTGGCACCCAGACAGAGGAGAGAGGTTCCATAGCAGAGAATCAGGCTTCATGTCATAGCAGAGAATTAGGCTTCACGTCACCCACCACTGGAACAGGCCACTGTCAGATATTTAGGCCTCGGCACCCAGACAGAGGAGAGAGTTCCCATTGCAGAGAATCAGGCTTCATGTCACCCACCAATGGAACAGGCCACTGTCAGATATTTAGGCCCCGGCACCCAAACAGAGGAGAGAGGTCCCATTGCAGAGAATCAGGCTTCATGTCACCCACCACTGGAACAGGCCACTGTCAGATATTTAGGCCCCGGCACCCAGACAGAGGAGAGAGGTCCCATAACAGAGAATCAGGCTTCATGTCATAGCAGAGAATCAGGCTTCATGTCATAGCAGAGAATCAGGCTTCATGTCATAGCAGAGAATCAGGTTTCACGTCACCCACCACTGGAACAGGCCATTGTCATATTTAGGCCCCAGCACCCAGACAGAGGAGAGAGGTCCCATAGCAGAGAATCAGGCTTCATGTCATAGCAGAGAATCAGGCTTCATGTCATAGCAGAGAATCAGGCTTCATGTCACCCACCACTGGAACAGGCCACTGTCAGATATTTAGGCCCCGGCACCGAGACAGAGGAGAGAAGTCCCATAGCAGAGAATCAGGCTTCATGTCACCCTTCAAAAAGTAACCAAGATCTGCAGATCTCCTACTGATGGCTATCCTGCAACTTACAAAGAAAAACAATAGGGTAGATCCGTAGGTTTAAACTGCCCTGTGGTGCACAGATGAACAGGCCACTGTCAGATATTTAGGCCCCGGCACCCAGACAGAGGAGAGGTTCATTCAACTTTGGGTTGCCCCGCAATATAATGGTAAAATGAAAAAAAGAGGATTGAATGAAGTGCCCTAGAGTTCAAGAATATATTGTTAAGGGGAGGTAGTTATAAATGTCTAATCTGCACAAGGGATGGACAGGTCCTGTGGGATCCATGCCTGGTTCATTTTTATGAACGTCAGCTTGTCCACATTGGCTGTGGATAGGCGGCTGCGTTTGTCTGTTATGACGCCTCCTGCCGTGCTGAATACACGTTCAGACAAAACGCTGGCCGCCGGGCAGGCCAGCACCTCCAAGGCATAAAAGGCTAGCTCTGGCCACGTGGACAATTTGGAGACCCAGAAGTTGAATGGGGCCGAACCATCAGTCAGTACGTGGAGAGGTGTGCACACGTACTGTTCCACCATGTTAGTGAAATGCTGCCTCCTGCTAACACGCTCCGTATCAGGTGGTGGTGCAGTTAGCTGTGGCGTGGTGACAAAACTTTTCCACATCTCTGCCATGCTAACCCTGCCCTCAGAGGAGCTGGCCGTGACACAGCTGCGTTGGCAACCTCTTGCTCCTCCTCTGCCTTCGCCTTGGGCTTCCACTTGTTCCCCTTTGACATTTGGGAATGCTCTCAGTAGCGCGTCTACCAACGTGCGCTTGTACTCGTGCATCTTCCTATCACGCTCCAGTGCAGGAAGTAAGGTTGGCACATTGTCTTTGTACCAGGGATCCAGCAGGGTGGCAACCCAGTTGTCCGCACATGTTAAAATGTGGGCAACTCTGCTTTCGTTGCGCAGGCACTGCAGAATCTAGTCACTCATGTGTGCCAGGCTGTCCTCTGTGGGAGGCGTATCGTCATCGTCCTCAGTTTCCCCCCAGCCACGCACCAGTGATGGGCCCGAGCTGCATTGGGTGCCACCCCGCTGTGAACATGCTTCATCCTCATCCTCCTCCACCTCCTCCTCATCCTCGTCCTCCAGTAGTGGGCCCTGTCTGGCCACATTTGTACCTGGCCTCTGCTGTTGCAAAAAACCTCCCTCTGAGTCACTTCGAAGAGACTGGCCTGAAAGTGCTAAAAATGACCCCTCTTCCTCCTCCTCCTCCTCCTCCTGGGCCAACTCCTCTTCCATCATCGCCCTAAGTGATTTCTCAAGGAGACATAGAAGTGGTATTGTAACACTGATAACGGCGTCATCGCCACTGGCCATGTTGGTGGAGTACTCGAAACAGCGCAACAGGGCACACAGGTCTCGCATGGAGGCCCAGTCATTGGTGGTGAAGTGGTGCTGTTCTGCAGTGCGACTGACCCGTGCGTGCTGCAGATGAAACGACACTATGGCCTGCTGCTGCTCGCACAGTCTGTCCAGCATGTGCAAGGTGGAGTTCCACCTGGTGGGCACGTCGCATATGAGGTGGTGAGTGGGAAGGCCGAAGTTACGCTGTAGCGCAGACAGGCGTGCAGCGGCAGGATGTGAACGGCAGAAGCGCGCACGGACGGCCCGCACTTTATGCAGCAGCTCTGACATGTCGGGGTAGTTGTGAATAAACTTCTGCACCACCAAATTCAGCACATGCGCCAGGCAAGGGATGTGCGTCAAACCGGCTAGTCCCAGAGCTGCGATGAGATTTCGCCCATTATCGCACACCACCAGGCCGGGCTTGAGGCTCACCGGCAGCAATCACTCGTCGGTCTGTTGTTCAAAACCCCGCCACAACTCCTGCGCGGTGTGGGGCCTGTCCCCCAAACATATGAGTTTCAGAATGGCCTGCTGACATTTACCCCGGGCTGTGCTGAAGTTGGTGGTGAAGGTGTGTGGCTGACTGGATGAGCAGGTGGAAGAAGAGGAGGAGGAAGCCGAGTAGGAGGAGGAGGCAACAGGAGGCAAAGAATGTTGCCCTGCGATCCTTGGCAGCGGAAGGACGTGCGCCAAAGAGCTCTCCGCCTGGGGCCCAGCCGCCACTACATTTACCCAGTGTGCAGTTAGGGAGATATAGCGTCCCTGACCGTGCTTACTGGTCCACGTATCTGTGGTTAGGTGGACCTTGCCACAGATGGCGTTGCGCAGTGCACACTTGATTTTATCGGATACTTGGTTGTGCAGGGAAGGCACGGCTCTCTTGGAGAAGTAGTGGCGGCTGGGAACAACATACTGTGGGACAGCAAGCGACATGAGCTGTTTGAAGCCGTCTGTGTTCACCAGCCTGAATGACAGCATTTCATAGGCCAGTAGTTTAGAAATGCTGGCATTCAGGGCCAGGGATCGAGGGTGGCTAGGTGGGAATTTACGATTTCTCTCAAATGTTTGTGAGATGGAGAGCTGAACGCTGCCGTGTGACATAGTGGAGGTGGTGGTGTTGGTGGTACATCCTCTGTTTGCTGGGCAGCAGGTGCCAACGTTCCTCCAGAGGCAGAGAAAGAGGCCGAGGCAGCAGCAGAAGAGGTAGCAGGGGGAGCCTGAGTGAGTTCCTTGTTTTTAAGGTGTTTACTCCACTGCAGTTCATGCTTTGCATGCAGGTGCCTGTTCATGCAGGTTGTGCAAAGGTTCAGAACGTTAATGCCTCGCTTCAGGCTCTGATGGCACAGCGTGCAAACCACTCGGGTCTTGTCGACAGCACATTGTTTGAAGAACTGCCATGCCAGGGAACTCCTTGAAGCTGCCTTTGGGGTGCTCGGTCCCAGATGGCGGTGGCCAGTAGCAGGCGGACTCTCTTGGCGGCGGGTGTTCTGCTTTTGCCCACTGCTCCCTCTTTTGCTACGCTGTTGGCTCGGTCTCACCACTGCCTCTTCCTCTGAACTCTGAAAGTCAGTGGCACGACCTTCATTCCATGTGGGGTCTAGGACCTCATCGTCCCCAGCATAGTCTTCCCCCCAGTCTTCCTCCCTGACCTCCTGTTCAGTCTGCACACTGCAGAAATACGCAGCATTTGGCACCTCATCATCAGAGACGTGCTGAGGTGGTAGTCCCATGTCCTCATTATCAGGAAACATAAGTGGTTGTGGGTCAGTGCATTCTATGTCTTCCACCGCTGGGGAAGGGCTAGGTGGATGCCCTTGGGAAACCCTGGCAGCAGAGTCTTCAAACAGCATAAGAGACTGCTGCATAAGTTGAGGCTCAGACAGTTTCCCTGATATGCATGGGGGTGATGTGACAGACTGATGGGCTTGGTTTTCATGCGCCATCTGTGCGCTTTCTGCAGAAGACTGGGTGGGAGATAATGTGAACGTGCTGGATCCACTGTCGGCCACCCAATTGACTAATGCCTGTACCTGCTCAGGCCTTACCATCCTTAGAACGGCATTGGGCCCCACCAAATATCGCTGTAAATTCTGGCGGCTACTGGGACCTGAGGTAGTTGGTACACTAGGACGTGTGGCTGTGTCAGAACGGCCACGTCCTCTCCCAGCACCAGAGGGTCCACTAACACCACCACGACCATGTCCGTGTCCGCGTCCCTTACTAGATTTTTTCCTCATTGTTACCGTTCACCACAATAAGAAAAACATTATTTGGCCCAATGTATTGAATTCAAATTCAGGCCTTTTTTTACAGGCATCTAACACTATCTGGCTTTAGGTACCGTATTACACTAATACAGGCACAGCAGTAACCACAGATTTAGCTGAATATAAATTGTAGGTTTATTATTTAGGTGCTGGATGACAAGTATACGTTTACGGACAGAATTAGACTTGGAGATGCACGGTAGCGTGTGAAGTTATTGAGAATGACCCTATCAGCACCTTCAATGTAATATACCCTTTTAAGGACAGATTTAAACTTGGCCTGATACATCAGAAACCACTGATTTAGGGAATTGCTAAGTTGGGAATTGTATTTCAACCCAGAACAAATACTGTGCTTTGACGGACACTAAATAACTTTACCAGCCGCAGCAGTAAACACAGATTTAGCTGAATATAAATTGTAGGCCTAGTATTTAGGCCCTGGATGGATGACATGTGTTCCTTTATGGACAGAATTACTCTTGGAGATGCACGGTAGCGTGTGAAGTTATTGAGAATGACCCTGTCAGCACCTTCAATGTAATATACCCTTTTATGGATAGATTTAAACTTGGCCTGATACAGCAGAAACCACTGAATTAGGGAATTGCTAAGTTGGGAATTGAAATTCAATCCAGAACAAAAACTGTGCTTTGACGGACACTAAATAACTTTACCAGCCACAGCAGTAAACACTGATTTAGCTGAATATAAATTGTAGGCCTATTATTTAGGCGCTGGATGACAGGTATACATTTACGGACAGAATTACACTTGGAGATGCACGGTAGCGTGTGAAATTATTGAGAATGACCCTATCAGCACCTTCAATGTAATATACCCTTTTATGGATAGATTTAAACTTGGCCTGATACAGCAGAAACCACTGAATTAGGGAATTTCTAAATTGGGAATTGAAATTCAATCCAGAACAAAAACTGTGCTTTGACGGACACTAAATAACTTTACCAGCCACCGCAGTAAACACAGATTTAGCTGAATATAAATTGTAGGCCTATTGTCACGGGGTTCCGAAGGTGCACTCGGTCTCCCATTGCCCGCAGAACTGTTGCTTAGCTTTTGGAATGAGGTTCTGTGTTTGACCTCATTCCCAGGGCGGCTTTACTAGCTGGGTGGCTCCTTGCTCCTAAGTCTGCCTTGAGCGCCGAGCTGATCACTCGGTGCTCGACTGGTTGGTCTGTCGGTCATGTGACGCTGGCCACGTCACATGACCCTCACTCCCCACTATAAATACAGGCAGCCTGCTGGCTACAGGTTGCCTGTTAATTTCTAGGTTCCTGGTATTTGTTGGACTGCTGAATACTTACCTGAGTCTGTTCCTTGACCATCCTTTTGCCTGATCCACCTGTACTGCGCATCCGTCCTGGTATTGTGACCTCGGCTCCCACCTGACTACTCTCTTAGGACTCCTCTTGTACTTCTCTGCTCTCCTGGTATTTATGACCCCGGCTTCTCCTGACAATTCTCTGCTTGCTCCATTTGTACTTTGCAGCTTTCCTGGTATTGACTCGGTCCGTTCACGTCCTGTTGTTTGTCTGTCTGTCATCCCTGCACTTACTCCAAGTTAGGGATTGCCGTCCAGTTGTCCCCTGTCATTAGGACTCGCGAGGCAAGTAGGCAGGGCCAGGGGTAAGGGTGGAGCGCAGTGGTCACTTCCCTTCCCCCTGTGTGTGTGTGTACGCGACCGTTACACCTATTATTTAGGCGCTGGATGACAGGTATACGTTTACGGACAGAATTACACTTGGAGATGCACGGTAGCGTGTGAAATTATTGAGAATGACCCTATCAGCACCTTCAATGTAATATACCCTTTTATGGACAGATTTAAACTTGGCCTGATACAGCTGAAACACCAGATTTAGGGTACTGCTATTTTGGCAATTGTATTTCACCCCTCAATAAAATAGCAAGCACAGCCAAGCCCCTGATGTAGGATATAGCAAAAAAAAAAAAACACACTATTGATGGTTAAATGGACTTGGTGGCAGCTTGTGTTGGTGCACCACAAGACACAAAATGGCCGCCGATCACCCCAGAAAAAAAGTGACAGAAAAACGCTCTAGGCAGCCTAAAAACAGTGAGCAATTAAATATCAGAGGTTGAATGATGCACAGCTGTACATCGATCACTTCAGTAAGGGTTTTTGAAGAGTAAATCACTGCCTAATCTTGCCCTAACAGCAGCAGCTGCATCCTATCCCTACACTGATCAGAGCAGAGTGACGTGCGGCGCTACGTGACTCCAGCTTAAATAGAGGCTGGGTCACATGCTGCACTGGCCAATCACAGCCATGCCAATAGTAATAGGCATGGCTGTGATGGCCTCTTGGGGCAAGTAGTATGACGCTTGTTGATTGGTTGCTTTGCAGCCTTTCAAAAAGCGCCAAGAAAGCGCCGAACACCGAACCCGAACCCGGACTTTTACGAAAATGTTCGGGTTCGGGTCCGTGTTACGAACACCCCAGAACTATACAGCTCGGGTTCGCTCATCCCTAGTCATAACATGGTAGGCTCAGAAAAGAACATCGAAAGTTGATAGAGAAGATATCCAAATGGATCGTGGACATCACAGTGACGTGCGATCAGGCAGAAGTTATCTAGAGTCAACAAAGCGGCAGCAGGGCCTCTCCAGTCTAACGTTTCCAAATCCAAAATACCCCAGTGAATTTTTTATTAATCATTCCAATAACAGGGCATCTTAAGAGTCCTTGTATTGTTATTTATCGTCACTACCTCCCCAAGTTGGGAGTGGGTAATTGCCGCGCGCCCCCTTCTTTCCTTCGATTCTTCCGTTTTAATAACTTTTCCCACATTTCCTCTCTATCACAATTAAATTTCATCCATTGATCTCCCTTGGATGTGGTCTCTCTTTCTCACGCTCCCTCTCCGCCGTGGAACCCAGATTCGCCGCTAACCGTGATCAACATGCAGAAAAGAACATCGAAAGTTGATAGAGCAGATATCCAATTGGATTGTGAACATCACGGGGACATGCGACTTGGTGGGGCAGTATGTGTACATATGCCTACAGGAACTGACTGATGGGTCTGCCCCTTGCAACTTCTGGGTCTCTAAATTGGGCACATGGCCTGAGCTTGCCCTTTACGCCTTGGGGGTGCTGGCCCGCCCTGCAGCCAGTGTATTGTCTGAACGTGTGTTTAGCATGACTGGAGGGGGTTATCACAGGTTATTTCCCAATGTTTTGGGGTGTACCCTAATTAAAAAAATTTAAGATTAATTTAAAACCAAACAGCAGTGTAGACTACCTCCTCCTCCTCCACCGCCACTTCCACCTTACACCGCCACATCCACTGCCTCCTCAACCGCCTACTCCATATGGACCTCGTCCTCCTAGATCAAGATTATTATTTTTTATTTTTATGTATTTTACGTTATTTAAAGTCATTTCGTTTTACGATCCTCTCGGCAGGAGAGGTGAAACCGCAGTTTAGAAGAACTTCCCCCCCAAAAAACGAGACCAAGCTCTGTGTTGAGGGTAAATCAGAATCACCTTTACTGAGGGCTACCCGCCCGTATTTATGCAGGTCCCCATCTGGTGGACACTCCCCTAGGGGACCAGATGGAAGACTGTGACACAGGACAGATATGCAGCAATTCAGGATACACAGACACAATACATCCCCACAATGCATCATGGTTTCCTCCTCTCTGCCCTGGAGACAACCGAGGAGCAATTCAATTATCTCTCAGGACAAAGGGAAATCGCCAATACACATGTGGGGACAACAGGACAGAAATCACCATTTAAACGTACAATGTCACAACCCTTACAGTAAACACAGACATTTAACATATCCCCAGATAGCTCAAGTCTGAGTGCATATTATTAGGTGAATGGCACTCAGACTACACGAATACAATAAAATCGACATGGAGCCAAAGTCTTTAATTTCACGAACAGGCTCCATGGCATAGCTATCTGGGTACCCTCACATAACATACAATACAATTCCAAAGACAGATGGTTCTGTCACATTTCCCTATTCACATTTATCTACCCAGCACTTGCCATGCTCTTAACCACATATTGCTTCCCTTTGCAGCCCTCTAGCCCTTTCCATGACATTTTTAGTGCTCAAAAGTTCGGGTCCCCATTGACTTCAATGGGGTTCGGGTTCAAGTTCGGGTCAAGTTCGGGTCCCGAACGCGAACTTTTTTGTGAAGTTCGGCCGAACCCGTCGAACCAGGTTTCCGCTCAACTCTAATAATAAAGTATACATAAGCCTTACAGTGCATTACAGAGTATGAAGGTGGCAGTTCATAAAAATGATGAAAACGTAAGTTCTTTATTAAGGCCTTTTAGGCTGAGACTGTCTAGGCGTAAAATCCACCTCATTTCCTCTTGAAGAAGGACTTTATCCAAGTCACCTCTTCGTGCTCCGGTGGTCTTTTTACAGACACTTCAAAATTTGAGACACTTGCAGTCCCCACCATGAACATACCCAACATGTCCGGAAATCGCTGTATCAGCTTTAGTATTTACACTGCTAATATGTTGGCATATTCATCTCCAGAATTCTTGTGACATCTTGCCAACATACAGTTTTAGGCAGGGACATTGGGCAATATAAATAATGTCCATTGTTTGGCAGTTTATAAACTGTCTGATGTCATATTTTTTCTCATCCACAGGATTAATAAATAGAGATGTCCCGAACTATTCGCCAGCAAACAGTTCCCGGCGAACATTGCTTTTTCGCGTTCACCGTGGCGGGCGAACATATGCAATGTTCGGTCCGCCCCCTATTTGTCATCATTAAGCAAACTTTGACCCTGTACCTCACAGTTAGCAGACACATTCCAGCCAATCAGCGGCATACCCTCCCTCCCAGACCCTCCCACCTCCTATCAAAAAACAAGGACAGCATCAATCTTAGATTCATTCTAAAGCTGCTGATTTAATAGGGAAATTGTTAGCTAGGCCAGTGTTCTGTGTCCACTCCAGTCCTCAAAGACACATCTGATCTGCTGTAAGGACAACGTCCTGACACCACCCCAAAAAGCCCTTTTTAGGGATAGTACATAAGTCTGCTTTTTTTTTTTGGTATTATAATTGCAGTTGCCTGCCAGTGTGTGTCAAGCCCACAGAGTGTACTGTGCCCACTGCAAGTGCCCAACACTCATATCTGGTGGCACAGTAGCTTGCAGATAAAACAGTAAAACAATACTTTCTCTGTAATATAATTGCAGTTGCCTGACAGCGTGTGTCAGGACCACAGAGTGTACTGTGCCAACTGCCAGTGCCCACCACTCATTTCTGGTTGCACAGTAGCTTGCAGATAAAACAGTAAAAAAATACTTTCTCTGTAATATAATTTCAGTTGCCTGCCAGTGTGTGTCAGGCCCACAGAGTGTACTGTGCCCACTGCCAGTGCCCAACACTCATATCTGGTGGCACAGTAGCTTGCAGATAAAACAGTAAAACAATACTTTCTCTGTAATATAATTGCAGTTGCCTGCCAGAGTGTGTCAGGCCCACAGAGTGTACTGTGCCCACTGACAGTGCCCACCACTCATATCTGGTGGCACAGTAGCTTGCATTTAAAACAGTAAAACAATTTTTTCTCTGTAATATAATTGCAGTTGCCTGCCAGCGTGTGTCAGGCCCACAGAGTGTACTGTGCCCACTGCCAGTTCCCACCACTCATTTCTGGTAGCTTGCAGATAAAACAGTAAAACAATTTTTTCTCTGTAATATAATTTCAGTTGCCTGCCAATGTGTGTCAGGCCCACAGAGTGTACTGTGCCCACTGCCAGTGCCCACCACTCATATCTGGTGGCAAAGTAGCTTGCAGATAAAACAGTAAAACAATATTTTCTCTGTAATGTAATTGCAGTTGCCTGCCAGTGTGTGTCAGGCCCACAGAGTGTACTGTGCCCATTGACAGTGCCCACCACTCATATCTGGTATAACAGTAGCTTGCATTTAAAACAGTAAAACAATTTTTTCTCTGTAATATAATTGCAGTTGCCTGACAGCGTGTGTCAGGCCCACAGAGTGTACTGTGCCCACTGCCAGTGCCCACCACTCATATCTGGTGGCAAAGTAGCTTGCAGATAAAACAGTAAAACAATATTTTCTCTGTAATGTAATTGCAGTTGCCTGCCAGTGTGTGTCAGTCCCACAGAGTGTACTGTGCCCACTGCCAGTGCCCACCACTCATATCTGGTGGCACAGTATCTTGCATTTAAAACAGTAAAACAATTTTTTCTCTGTAATATAATTGCAGTTGCCTGCCAGCGTGTGTCAGGCCCAGAGAGTGTACTGTGCCCACTGCCAGTGCCCACCACTCATATCTGGTGGCACAGTAGCTTGCACGCATAGTACCACTAATCTTTAAAAAAAATGAAAGGCAGAGGCAGGCCACTCCGCAGGGGCCGTCGTGGTCGTGGTGCTGTGATTTCCTTTGGCCCTAGAATAATGCCCAGTGTTCAGAGGCCACCCTGAACTCAAAAAGTTCTGAGGACATAGTTGACTGGCTAACACAGGACGCCCAATCTTCTACAGCTTCCGCTCAGAACCTTGACGCACCATCCTCCTCCAGCTCAGCTTTGGGCACCTCTCAAGTTATCACTCGCCCGCCTGCCGCCACCACCAACACTAGCACCACAGCCGCTTCACTTGATCTGTCAGAGGATTTATTTACACATCAGTTGGAAGAAATGAGTGATGCGCAACCATTATTGCCAGAGGATGTACATAATAGGGATATATCTCAGTCAGATGCTGAGTTGTCAGATACAAGTGAAGCGGTTGATGATGACAATGTGTCCGTGGATGTCACGTGGGTGCCTGCTCGAAGAGAAGAAGAACAGGGGGAAAGTTCAGATCGGGAGACAGAGAGGAGGAGGAGACGAGTTGGAAGTAGGGGAGGTCGTCGCAAGGAGCTAGTGGCTCAGTCAGACAGCATGTATTGGCACCTGGGGTCAGCCAGACAACACACCAATCAACGTATGCTATTGCCACCACCAGAATGCCGTCATTGCAAAGCTCCGCAGTGTGGCATTTTTTTGTGTGTCTGCCTCTGATAACAGCGATGCCATTTGCAACCTGTGCCAAAAGAAACTGAGTCGTCGGAAGTCCAACACCCACCTAGGTACAACTGCTTTGCAAAGGCACATGATCTCACATCACAAACGCTATGGGATCAACACATGATGACGAGTACAAGCAGCACACAAACTCAAAGCCACCATCCTCCTCCTGGTCCAGCATCTTCAGCCACGTCAACCACTGCTGTCCTCCTTGCCCCCTCTCAACCACCCGCCACTCCGCCTCTCAAGTTGAGCAGTTCCTGCTCATCTGCCCACAGTCAGGTGTCTGTCAAGGAAATGTTTGAGCGTAAGAAGCCAATATCACAGAGTCACTCCCTTGCCCGGCGTCTGACAGCTGGCTTGTTGGAACTCTTAGCCCGCCAGCTTTTACCATACAAGCTGGTGGAGTCTGAGGCCTTCAAAAAATTTGTAGCTATTGGGACACTGCAGTGGAAGGTACCCAGCCGAAAAATGTTTCACAAAAGGCAATCCCCAAACTGTACTCTATTGTGGAAAAGGAAGTCATGGCATGTCTGGCACACAGTGTTGGGGCAAGGGTCCATCTGACCACTGATACCTGGTCTGCAAAGCACGGTCAGGGCAGGTATATCACGTACACTGTGCATTGGGTAAACCTGCTGACGGCTGCCAAGCATGGAATGCGTGGCTCTGCAGAGAAGTTGGTGACACCGCCACAACTTGCAGGCAGGCCTGCTGCCACCTCCTCTACTCCTCCTACTCCATCCTCTTCGCTAACCTCCTCGGCTGAGTCCTCTTCTGCTGCTGCATCTTGCTTCACATAAACTGCACCCCCCCAGCTCCCCAGGGGCTATTCTACATCCCGGATAGGACAGTGTCACGCCGTCTTGGGGTTGACTTGCCTGAAAGCAGAGAGTCACACCGGACCAGCACTCCTGTCCGCCCTGAACGCACAGGTGGATCAGTGGCTGACTCTGCACCAACTGGAGATCGGCAAAGTGGTGTGTGACAACGGAAGCAATTTGTTGGCGGGCATTGAATTTGGGCAAGTTGACACATGTGCTGTGCATGGCACATGTGTTGAATCTGATCGTACAACGCTTTGTCATAAGTACCCAGGCTTACAGGACGTCCTCAAGCAGGCCAGGAAGGTGTGTGGCCATTTCAGGCGTTCCTACACGGCCATGGCACACTTTTCAGATATTCAGCGGCGAAACAACATGCCAGTGAGGCGCTTGATTTGCGACAGCCCAACACGTTGGAATTCAACACTCCTAATGTTCGACCGCCTGCTCCAACAAGAAAAAGCCGTCAATGATTATTCTTATGACCGGGGTGCTAGGACAGCCTCTGCAGAGCTGGGTATTTTTTGCCACATTACTGGACGCTCATGCGCAATGCCTGTAGGCTCATGCGTCCTTTTGAGGAGGTGACAAACCTAGTCAGTCGCACCGAAGGCACCATCAGCGACATCATCCCATTCGTTTTCTTCCTGGAGCGTGCCCTGCGAAGAGTGCTGGATCAGGCCATAGATGAGCGTGCTCCAACAAGAAAAAGCCGTCAACGAGTATTCTTATGACCGGAGTGCTAGAACAGCCTCTGCAGAGCTGGGTATTTTTTTGCCTCGTTACTGGACGCTCATGCGCAATGCCTGTAGGCTCATGCGCAATGCCTGTAGGCTCATGCGTCCTTTTGAGGAGGTGACAAACCTCGTCAGTCGCACCGAAGGCACCATCAGCGACATCATCCCATTTATTTTCTTCCTGGAGCGTGTTCTGCGAAGAGTGCTGGATCAGGCGGTAGATGAGCGTGAAGAGGAAGAGTTGTGGTCACCATCACCACCAGAAACAGCCTTATCAGCATCGCTTGCTGGACCTGCGGCAACGCTGGAAGAGAAGTCTAAGAAAGAGGAGTCAGAGGAGGATGGTGGCTTTGAGGAGGAGGAAGACCAACCACAGCAGGCATCCCAGGGTGCTCGTTGTCACCTATCTGGTACCCGTGGTGTTGTACGTGGCTGGGGGGAAGAACAGACCTTCAGTGAGGACGAGGAACGGGACATGAGGAGCTCGGCATCCAACCTTGTGCAAATGGGGTCTTTCATGTTGTCATGCCTATTGAGGGACCCTCGTATAAAAAGGCTGAAGGAGAACGACCTGTACTGGGTGGCCACGCTACTAGACCCCCGGTATAAGCAGAAAGTGCCTGAAATGTTACAGAAATACCGGAAGTCGGAAAGGATGCAGCAGTTCCAAAACAAGTTAGAAAGTATGCTTTACACAGCGTATAAGGGTGATGTCACAGCACAACATGAATCTAACAGGGGAAGAGGTGAAAGTAATCCTCCTCCTATCATGACCACGCCGGAGGCCACCCTCAGAGAATGACTCGACCGACAGGTAGCAGACTAGCTCGCCTTAACTGCAGATATCAACACTCTGAGGAGCGATGAACCCCTTGACTACTGGGTGTGCAGGCTTGACCTGTGGCCTGAGCTATCCCAATTTGCGATTGAACTTCTGGCCTGCCCCGCTTCAAGTGTCCTGTCAGAAAGGACCTTCAGCACAGCAGGAAGTATTGTCACTGAGAAGAGAAGTCGCCTAGGTCAAAAATGTCTAGATTACCTCACCCTTATTAAGATGAATGAGGCATGGATCCCGAAGGACTGACAGTGGGGGATGCATTTGACTAAAAAAGGCCTGATGAGATGCCTTGGGCTAAAAATGGTCCACACGCTGCTGTATTTAATCTCTGCATGCCGGATGACTTGCGTGACTTCTCCGCCACCAGCAGCGGCTGCAACAATACCAAATTTTTCAGGCATGTGTATATGCCTAATTTTTCTGGCCTCTGGTGCTGCACTGTGGCTGTAAAAACAAAACAAAAAAAAAGGCACATACATGTGTCAATTCCCCTTCATTATCGTTACCTTGTTGTGGTGAAAGGGCTTGCGTATCACAATGAAGCGATCACCTCTATGAGTGTGTTGGCAATGGCAATGTTGGCACACCCCAGATGATAAGGTGGTTGCTTCATTGTGAACAGACCAAAAGCGATCGGCTGGATAATTTTGCATAGAAAAAACATTAATTTTCTTTGTGATCATCTAAGGTGATTATTAAAGCCTACTAGGCCAACAATGGGCCCACACTGCAGAATCATTGTTTTCTGGGTCACTTAACTGTCACTGAACTACCTCAGCATGACCATAGGCTTTGAAAAACCACCATCGCCTGCAATCTCCCAAACGTGCGCTTGAGCACAGTCATCACTACACCAAGATTGACGCATAGAGGAATAAAATGTATGTCATTAGTGTGTCAACTATTGACAACTCTTTGCGGTTTTGTCTAAAATCTATTCGATACACGTCCCCTGATACGGGACGTAACAGGGATTAAACTTATAAGAATAGTACTACTTAACACACCACTCATATAGGGTGGCACAGTACATTGCACGGCGTACATGCAGTGCCCCAAATTGGAAGTAGGAGGACCAACCAAGCATCTTTTTCCATCTCCCGGTTCCTAAAATCTATTCCATAGACCAGCCCCTGATAGGGGACGTAACAGGGATTAAACTGATAGGAATAGTACTACTTAACATACCACTCATATAGGGTAACACAGTAAATTGCACGGCGCACGCGCAGTGCCCCAAATTGGAAGTAAGAGGACCGACCAAGCATCTTTTTCCATCTCCCAGTTCCTAAAATCTATTCCATAGACAAGCCCCTGATAGGGGACGTAACAGGGATTAAACTGATAGGAATAGTACTACTTAACATACCACTCAGATCGGGTAGCACAGTACATTGCACGGCACATGCGCAGTGCCCCAAATTGGAAGTAAGAGGACCGACCAAGCATCTTTTTCCATCTCCCGGTTCCTAAAATCTATTCCATACACCGGCCCCTGATAGGGGACAAAACATAGATTAAACTGGTAAGAACAGATTTTCTTAATTTAAAAAAAGAGGACAGCCTCTGCGGAGCTGGGTATTTTTGGGCCGTGTTACTGAATGCTCATGCGCAATGGCTGTAGGCTCATGCTTCCTTTTGCGGAGGTGACAAACCTGGTCAGTCAAATCCAAGGCAACATCATCGACCTCATCCCATATGCGTTTTTCCTGGAGCGTGCCCTGCGAAGAGTGCTGGATAAGGCCGTAGATGAGCATGAAGAGGAAGATTTGTGGTCACCATCACCACCAGAAGAAGCCTTGTCGTCGTCGATTGCTGGACCTGCGGCAACGCAGAGAGAGGAGTCTGAAGAAGAGGAGTCAGAGGAGGAAGGTGGCTTTGAGGAGGTGGAAGACCAACCACAGCAGGCGTCCCAGCGGGCTTGTTGTCACCTTTCGGGGACCCTTGGTGTTGTACGTGGCTGGGTGGAGGAAGAGACCTTTAATGACGTCAGTGAGGACAAGGAACGGGACATGGCTAGCTTAGTATCCAACCTTGTGCAAATAGGGAGTTTGCGGTTGTGCAAATTGACTGTTTGCGGTTGTTTGCGGTTGTTTGCGGTTGTTTGCGGTGTGTTAAACGGGGAGTTTGGTCTGTCACTGTGAAGCGGGCGTAACCCTTACACTACCTGATCGATACAACATCATACCAGATCGTATACACACAATTGATGATTCCAAACAATTTAGGAATGTTAGGTGATTTATGCCCTTTATGGATTAAAACCCGACTCTGCGTCAACTACGTAATTTTCCATGGGAGTTTTGCCATGGCTCCCCCTCCGGCATGCCACAGTCCAGGTGTTAGTCCCCTTGAAACAACTTTTCCATCACTATTGTGGCCAGAAAGAGTCCCTGTGGGTTTTAAAATTCGCCTGCCTATTGAAGTCTATGGTGGTTCGCCCATTCGCGAACATTCGCGGAAATTCGCGTTCGCCGTGCGCAAACGGAAAATTTTATGTTCGCAACATCTCTATTGATAAACTCTTTTTGCTTCTTTATATACGGGTAGAAGCTGCACCTGCCAAATGCCAATGTTTTTAAAGTATTTGAAAAATCCTATCATTTTGTGCATCAAAGGTGCCAATGCACCTATAATAATCGATGGAGTCTTAGTATTTGCTTTGTATGTATTACAGAGGAGGTCACCACGATTTGTCGACTTGGCCCTATGAAAGGCCTTATGCAACTTGGCCCTATGAAAGGCCTTATGCAATGTTCTTTTGGTGTACCCCCTTTCAGAAAAGCGATGTAGTGTGTTGCTTTCCTGGAGAAACCCAGAGTCATCTGAACAGTTTCTACGAGCCCGTATATACTGTCCAATGGGTATACCCTTTCTCAGAGGCAACGGGTGGTGACTCTGCCAATGAAGCAGGTTATTGGTGGAAGTAGGTGTACGATATACCTCTGTTCTGATGCGTCCACCAGAGTCCAAGGAAAGACGAAGGTCCAGAAAGGTAAAAGTATGCTTATGTATTTCAGAAGTAAATTTCATTCCTATGTCATTAGTATTTAGAGCCTTCACAAATTCCTGAAATAATGCTGTGGTGCCATCCGATTTAATCAAAACATCATCTATAAAACGAACCCAAAATAAAATGTGCTCGGTGTATTTTCCAAAGTGTTCCATGAAAACAATGGAGATTTGCATAATTTGGTGCACATTTACTACCCATAGCGGTACCATTTAGCTGTAAATAAAGTTGCCCATTAAATAGAAAATAATTGTGTCAAAAGATACCGTAAGAGTGTGAGAATTAACTTGTGAGCGTGAAACTACGTGCTTTTGGTGAAAGGAAATGAAGCTACTGCCTTTATACCTAAATCATGCTTAATGCTAGTATATAAGGCCTCAATATCCAAACTGGCAAGTTGCATCTGTACTGTGACCTCACTCTCCTGGAGTCTGGTGAGCACATCTTTGGTATCCCTGATGTAGGAGGGCAAAGAGGGAACAAACGGTGAAATGAACTCATCCACATATTGACTGATATTTTCAGTTAGGCTATTATTGCCAGACACTATTGGTCACCCAGGAATGGGTAGTCTTTGTTTATGGATCTTGGGTATTGCATAAATTGTTGCAATAGTAGGATGTGCTTTGAACAGAAATTTATATTCATCTTTAGAAATCAAATTATCACTTTTTGACTCTGCTAAAATGACTCTGAGCTCCTTCAGAAAACCAACCGTGGGATTTGTTTACAACTTTTTGTAATTATGGATATCCTTCAATAGATCCATAATCATGTGCCTCTCCATAAGGACAATATTACCGCCCTTGTCGGACGGTTTAATAACCAATTCCAAATAATCCCTCAGTTCCATCATGGCCAATTTCTCATCTGCTTCTAAATTATTACTGGTTGAAGATCTGGACGGTCTAATGGTCTTTAACTCATCTGTTACCAAGTTGACAAATGTCTCAATATTTCCATACTGGGAAAATAGAGGTGTAAACTTAGACCGTGGTTTAAGTGACGACAGGGGGTACTCTATACGCTCAGGCTCAGTTAGATTGTCACAATCCAACGATTCTAAAATCGCCAGGGCTGTGTTCTCTCTTGCAAGAAGAGAGCAACAATCTCTCTCTTGTTGTTTGTGGGTTTTGTGTAATGCTAATTTTTGTGCAAAGAGGTTAATGTTCTTCACCCATGTAAAACACCCAAAATTTGGTGTCGGGGTAAAGGACAAACCTCTTTTGAGGAATTTGTAGTGTCTGTCCTCTAAGCAAAAACTGGAGAGATTGATGATCTGTAAACTGTCTGATTTGTTAAAATTTTGACTCTGTAGGCCCATTTGTCCCTTTCTCTCAGTTGCACACACTGTAAGTGTTGGTTACCTCCTCCTACATTCAGACCTCCACCTCCTGGTTCAAGATTATTATTTGTTATATTGGCAGAGTAGAGAAGTATACCGGCCACACCCCACAAAATGGCTATAGGTCACACACAGAATTAAAACAAAACAATAGCTGATCTTATGGAGACCAGCTAAAAAAAAAACAGTGGAACCTCATTTAAGAGTCTCAACACAACAATCCAAAGTGCAAAGCTCCCTGGGAAACAGTAATATTCTAAATAACCATGGAGCCCCAGTTATGGGTCTTCAATACAGTGAAGACCAGATACTCCACAAAAGAAGGAAAAACAAGCAAAGGGGTGTCCTCATTATAGAGATCACCAGATCCACCATATTAAGTGACTTCTATGTCAAGATCCAGCTCTATTACAAGCCTTAAGGATATGACAGGGAAAGACCTAAGCCAGTTAACCATCCACACACAGCTGTTTGTTGCCCTTCATCAGTGTGGAGTAGGATTCTTGCTAACTAGGAGCAATGCCTTGGAGACTATTCAAACAAAACAATGTTGATCTTATGGAGACCAGCTAAAAAACACAGTGGAGTTAACATGGAGTGGATTTAACAGTCTCAAAACAGCAATTCAAAGTGCAAATCTCCATGGGAAACAGTAATATGCTAAATAACCGTGGAGCCCCTTTTATGGGTCTTCAACACAGTAAAAGCCAGATATCCCTCAAAGGAAAGAAAAACCAAGCAAAGGAGTGTCCCCATTATACAGATCCACCATATTAAGTGGTGCCTATGTCAAGATCCTTTTTCATTACAAGCCTGAACAGGGTGTGAGGGATTAGCTCTTGTTTTCAGGGTCATTCTCAGTTATCTTCAGGACACCAGGTTTAACCACTTCCCATCTGGGCCCTTTGCCCCCTTCCTGACCAGGCCAAATTTTGCAAAACTGACATATCTCGCTTTATGTGGTAATAACTTTGGAACGCCTTTATTTATCCAAGTCATTCAGAGATTGTTTTCTCGTGACACATTGTACTTCATGATAGTCATAAATTTGAGTCAAAATATTTCACCTTTATTTATGAAAAAATCCCAAATTTACCCAAAAATTTGAAAAATTCGCAATTTTCTAAATTTCAATTTCTCTGCTTTTAAAACAGAAAGTGATACCTCATAAAATATTTATTATTTAACATTCCCCATATGTCTACTTTATGTTGGCATCATTTTGGAAATGTCATTTTATTTTTTTAGGACGTTAGAAGGCTTAGAAGTTTAGAAGGAATTCTTCAAATTTTTAAGAAAATTGCCAAAATCCACTTTATAAGGACCAGTTCAGGTCTGAAGTCACTTTGTGGGGCCTACATAGTGGATACCCCCATAAATGACCCCATTGTAGAAACTACACCCCTCAAGGTATTCAAAACCGATTTTACAAACTTTGTTAACCCTTTAGGCGTTCCACAAGAATTAAAGGAAAATGGAGATCAAATTTTTAAATTTCACTTTTTTGGCAGATTTTCCATTTTAATCAATTTTTTTCTTTAACACATCGATGGTTAACAGCCAAACAAAACTCAATATTTATTACCCAGATTCTGCGGTTTACAGAAACACCCCACATGTGGTCATAAACTGCTGTATTGGCACACGGCAGGGCGCAGAAGAAAAGGAACTCCACATGGTTTTTAGATGCCATGTCCCATTTGAAGCCCCCTGATGCACCCTTACAGTAGAAACTCCCAAGAAGTGACCCCATTTTGGAAACTAGGGGATAAGGTGCCAGTTTTATTAGTACTATTTTTGGGTACATATGATTTTTTGATCATTCATTATAACACTTTATGGGGCAAGGTGACCAAAAAATTGGTTGTTTTAGCACAGTTTCTATTTATTTATTTATTTTTACAGCGTTCACCTGAGGGGTTCAGTCAAGTGACATTTTTATAGAGCAGATTGTTACGGACGTGGCGATACCTAATATGTATACTTTTTCTCATTTATTAAAGTTTTACACAATAATAGCATTTTTGAAACAAAAAAATTATGTTTTAATGTGTCCATGTTCTGAGAGCTATAGTTTTTTTATTTTTTGAGAGATTTTCTTATGTAGGGGCTCATTTTTTGCGGGATGAGGTGACGGTTTTATTGGTACTATTTTGTGGGACATACGCATTTTTGATCACTTGGTGTTGCACCTTTTGTGATGCAAGGTGACAAAAATTGCTTGTTTTGACACAGTTTTTTTTTTTTTTTTTTTACGGTGTTCACCCGAGGGGTTAGGTCATCTGATATTTTTATAGAGCTGGTTTTTACGGACGCGGCAATACCTAATATGTATACTTTTTTTTATTTGTTTCACTTTAACACAATAATAGCATTTTTGAAACCAAAAAAATGATGTTTTAGTGTCTCCATGTTCTAAGAGCTATAGTTTTTTTTATTTTTTAAGAGATTTTCTTATGTAGGGGCTCATTTTTTGCGGGATGAGGTGACGGTTTTATTGGTACTATTTTGTGGGACATACGCATTTTTGATCACTTGGTGTTGCACCTTTTGTGATGCAAGGTGACAAAAATTGCTTGTTTTGACACAGTTTTTTTTTTTTTTTTTTTACGGTGTTCACCCGAGGGGTTAGGTCATCTGATATTTTTATAGAGCTGGTTTTTACGGACGCGGCAATACCTAATATGTATACTTTTTTTTATTTGTTTCACTTTAACACAATAATAGCATTTTTGAAACCAAAAAAATGATGTTTTAGTGTCTCCATGTTCTAAGAGCTATAGTTTTTTTTATTTTTTAAGAGATTTTCTTATGTAGGGGCTCATTTTTTGCGGGATGAGGTGACGGTTTTATTGGTACTATTTTGTGGGACATACGCGTTTTTGATCACTTGGTGTTGCACCTTTTGTGATGCAAGGTGACAAAAATTGCTTGTTTTGACAGTTTTTTTTTTTTTTTTTTTACGGTGTTCACCCGAGGGGTTAGGTCATGTGATACTTTTATAGAGCTGGTTTTTACGGACGCGGCGATACCTAATATGTCTATTTTATTTTATTTTTTCTATTTTTAATTTTTTTTTTTTATTCCTTACTTGGGAACTTTTTTTTTTTACATGTGAAACAGTATTTTATTTTATTTTTTCAACCCTTTATTTTTTTTATTTTTTTTTTACACTTTTCGTCCCCCATAAGGTCATACAAGACCTCTGGGGGACATTTGCTTCACTTTTTCTTTTTTTTTTCACAGTTGATTTCTCCTGTAACTGGGGCTGACATAGTAGCCCCAGTTACAGAAGAAATGCACCCCTATAGAGGCTGTACAGCAGCAATCCTGCGCTGTACAGCCTCACAGCAGGGCTGATCGAGGTCTCTGAGAGACCTCACACAGCCCCTGCACTCTCCGGTCACGGCGGTCACATGACCGCCGGGCCGGAACAGGAAGCGCACAGCGCTTCCTTCTCTGCAGACACAGCGCTCGTTGAGCGCTGTGTCTGCAGCGATCGTGAAGGCAGGGACACCTGGGAACTGTCCCTGCCTTGTCTTAGGATTGCCCTGCTGTCACTGACAGCGGGCAACCCGATCAGCAGCTGCACGATTAGCGTGCAGCTGCTATTTCTGACAGGACGTTCTAAAACGTGCTGTCAGAAATAGACGTCCACCCATAGGAAGTTTATATCCTATGGGCGGACGTGAGGCGGTTAAGGTCCAAACAATGCATTTATTGTGGCACCCCAGTAAAAATAGAAAACAAAACAAATAATAAACACCTTGCCCGTCTGGGCTCTACCTATACACAGTCATATCCCTGACTCAGCTAAAGTACCGTTCACACACGGTCATCACATGCAGCTTTTCCAGCCAATCAGTCCAGGTGATCCTTCAACACCTTTTGGGGGATTGTGGCCCAGTAGTCCTCCCAACTCTGGCCCCGTAACCCTTGTTCCCAGGTGTCACGGTGTCCCCCCATGTCCCGGCTAGCACCTAGCCCCGTGGCCCCTCAGTCAGCCTGGCTGAGACCACTCGTACAGAGCCTACAAAAGAACTCTGTTTCACAAAGACTCTCTCTCAGTCTGGTCTGGGCTCTTATCCCAGACTGATTGTGTCACCTGGTGCTGCCTCAGACCTGATGACTGACGGAGAAGACATGGAAACTCCTGCCATAAATCTCTCCTAGCAGCTATGAGGCCTGTCACTGCCTCACATACCCCCTCTTTGTTCAAGCACATAGGGTTGAACACTAGCATCAAATCCAGATGCTCGTGAGCGGGCATCGACCTGGCCTACAGTCTTCCCCTTATTCTGCCAGGCCCAGGACAACAGTGCTTGGTTGGTCACAAACATTAATTTATTCCGGAGCAGATAAGACCTACGGGATTTTCTTGCCCATCTCATGAGCAGGTACTCTCCTTCACGAGCGAGGATGATGTGCTTTCGTACCCGTGGTCTTTCTCTTTTCTTTTTTCTGTTCCTCTCCACATTTGGAATTCGGTCTCTAGAACTTCTCTCAGAAGATGTTTTTATACGACCGGCACGCTCTCTTTTTAGATTTTCTGGCTTCTGCACATGCTCCTCATGTCCTTTCTTGGACTGCTGCAACTCTTGACCAAACTGTTCCCACTCATGGTCGTGTCCCGACCTTTTCTCCTTTGCCTTGCCGGACTCCTTCAGCAGAGCAGGCTTATCCCCGTTCGCTTCTTTTACGGGCCTCTGATCCACTTCTTCCTTCTTTCCATCAGTGGTTTCCCCTGCTTTTGCGGCAGTTTCAGAGACCTCTGCTTCTTTAGGGTTTTTTTTCCACTTCGATAGCCGCTTCTTCTCACTGCAGCACCTGAGGACTTCACGTCCTCCAACACTTCGGCCTTAACTTCTTCAGCTTTGGTTTTCTTGGACCGGCATCATATACTTGCCCTCTTAAGTCACTTTCCTCTTTCTCATCGAGCTATCGGGTACACCAGGGTCTTCACCAGACTCGTCGACTTCTGGCATTTTCTCCAGAGGCTCACTTAGGACACTGTTCTCCTTTTGGGGAGAATTCAGGAGAGCCAGCCCACAGTAGTAGAGAGGATCCATACACTGGTCGTCCATCTACTCGTATTCCTTCCCCAGCAGGCTGATGGCTACTCTGACGGCCTTGCAGGCGGAGGGGATGTCTTTAGGGACCAGGTCCTGGCTACCCACTGCCATGAGTCTCTTGGCCTCTGCATCCACATCAGCCCCATCAACGGGTTCAGCAGAAATATCTTTCGTCTTCTCTGCCTCGGTTGGCACTGCAGCGCCACCATCTTCAGACCCCTTCTAAATAGGCTCTGGCTTAGACTTCTTGACTTCTTGTAGAGGATTCTCCTCTTCGGTTTTCTAATTTTCCTTTGATCGATCCAACCTGTCATCTCGAAAAGCTTTTCAGACTTAGTCTTCTCCAACTCATAGATGTTCTTCCCGACATCATCCTTTGAGCTCATGAGATCCTCCATCTCTGCTCTGAGTTGCTTGTTCAGCCTCTCAAACTCATCTCGCTCTTGCGCGTCTTCAAGGACTCTAGCGAAGGAGAGGGCCTTGGTCTCTTTTTCCCAAGCATCCGCCTTCGCTCCGTCATTTTCTTCTGCATTTCGGGGCCGGTCAAGCTTTTTCTGTTTTTCCTTAGTTTTTCACACCAGTTTGTTGGAAGCACCCCACTCTTGGGCCTTCTGGTCCAGCTGCTCCTTGCTGGGTTCTGCTGCAGCAGATATAGGAGTATCACCATTCTCTTTTGGAGACCATGTGGGGGTTCCCTTTATGCACTTTATCGGTGTCTACTGCAGTTTTCTGTATTTCTTTGGATCCTCTGCTCTTCACCTGGATATCAGGCCGTAGACCCTTCAGCTCACTCATTTCTTTTGAGGTCTCCTCCCTTGACCCCTCTGCAGCCTTCTTCGGTGACTCTGTGAACATAACTAGTCTTTTCTTTATCATATCTAGGGACTGTGTAGAGAGGGAGGAATCATCTTCCTGATTGCAGCTGTACCGACATGTCAGCTTATCTACCACGGCCTGGGTATGGGTCTCAGACACTAGGCTGAAGTCTCCCCACTTAACTCCCGTCATGTCAGGTACAACTCTTGTCTGTTTGCTACCAGTAACCACCTCAATTTCACAAGACCTCGACATGGTAGCTTCCCTCTTAGAGTTGCTAACGGTCACAGCACACACGTCACCTATACCGCTCAGGTCATTATTAACCCTGACCTCTAGGGGCACCGAGGAGCTATTCCCCACCTGGGACATTTGCTTATTGACCCTAGAACACTGTGAAGACTGCATATTCACCTCTGGTACATGTGGTACACACTCTAGGACTGCCACTTATTCTTGCACGTTCACCAGAGTAGGATTGCTCCACTCATTGTTCGCAACATTTATCTGCACTTCTGCATCATTTATATGTTTTCCACCAAGGGACGCTTCTCCCCTGTCCATGGCCTGAAATGGAAAAGGCATCTCATGCTCACATCTTTTACAAAAATCCACACTGTCATTATGCCGTTCAAGTAACTTCACACTTTCACTTTGCATCTTATCTGCGCCCTTATTTTCAATGTGCAGCTCCTTCACATTGTCATTAAAGGGACAGGTACAGGTTCTGCAGGAGTTTTGTTACTCTCTGCAGAAGTGTCTCCATTACACAAAACCTTCAAACATAAGGGAAAATTATGGCCCAACATTCCCACATGTATGAGCGCATTTGTAACATCAAGTCCACAAGACCCAGTTCTCACTGGAGTCTCCCCCTCAGTGAGAACCACCTGATAGTCCGTAGTATCCGCATAATTGTCCCGAACATTTAACATTCTATCAGTCTCTGGGGCGGCTATCATGCTACCTCTTACCCAGGCTAGCATGGGATCTCTGACTTTCACCGCCCCAAATCTAGGCTTAATCACTGACTCTTTGGGTGACCTGGAGAGCTTCTCCCCTGCAGGTTCCTGCGAGGGAGCAACCGCAACAGGCTTACCCGCCTGTTCAGACACTGAGTTTTTCCCAATGTCACACACTTCCGATACAGTTTCTCACCTCAGTGATTTATCACTCACCGGCCCAGCCGGTTTCCACTGTCACTGGAACTGCCACAAAATTATCAACAGGAACAGTCTTACCACCTGACATTGTGGATTCGGTAGTCTTGGAAGACGACGATATTCCCAGGACATCTCTACCAAGATCACCAGCCTTCTCGTGGTTCCTGGTATCCCGAACACCAGCAGACTCCTTACTGCAACCGTTGCCAGCGAAAACAGCGTGGCCTGGAGTCCCGACTTTTCCTGGACGGTCACTCCCCCTGCACCCTTTAGGACTCTGTGCACAGTCAAAGGTAATATAGGAACGCCGGAAAACCGCACTGTTCTCCATCTTCTTGTCTTCCCGACGGTTGCCCTTGGCAATGGCATACATCTGCTTTTCCACCGGTACTCTGCTCTCAACCAAGTTCAGAGCAGCCTCTCCACATGCAGCACTTGGCTTCCTCAACAAGGAATTCATTTTCTTGCAACAGCTGCTTCATTATTTCCTCTGTGGCCCTTGTTTTCCACCACACCGGACCACCTTTAATTAGGTAGTGGTTTCTCCTAGCAACCGCATCACGGTTCCTCCGCACATCCTCTCCAGGCACACCACCGACACCTTGGACTTTTGCAAAGTGTCTCCTGAGTGTTGAAGACTTTGTCTCACGGGCCCACTGCAATTGCGCCTTCAAAATCTCCCGCTCCACATTAAAGCACACCATTTCACTTGGGGCATAACCCACCTCTTTGGCCAGGCTTTCTCGCCGTTTTATATGCATCCACTGTCTGACATATTCGGTCATGAGATCAGACATTTCTGAAACCCAGTCTATTTTACCAGTCAGTCTCTGTAAATTAGGGCTACTGGCCCTTTAAATCCCCTCACAGTTTGCACCACAGAAAAAAAAGTCCAGATTATCACCAGCAGCACCTGCTCCAACGAACAAACAGGCTCCTGAGTTGTCGTTGCCTCTAGCAACGACAACTCGTTGCCTCTTGTTTTTTTACTTTTCAGCACAGACGTTTGCCCGCATCTTCCACCAATTGTGAGGGATTAGCTCTTGTTTTGGGGGTCATTCTCACAGTTATCTTCAGGACACCAGGTTCAAGGTCCAAACAATGCCTTTATTGTGGCACCCCAGCAAAAATAGAACAACAAAGCAATAATAAATAAACACCTTGCCCATCTGGGCTCTACCTAAACAGTCATATCCCTGACTCACCTAAAGTACCGTTCACACACGGTCATCACATGCAGCTTTTTCAGCAAATCAGTCCAGGTGATCCTTCAACACCTTTTGGGGGATTGTGTCCCAGTAGTCCTCCCGACTCCGGCCTCATGACCCTTGTTCCCAGGCATCACAGCATCCCCCAATGTCCCGGCAAGCACCTAGCCCCATGGCCCCTCAGCCAGCCCGGCTGATACCACTCGTACAGAGCCTATAAAAGGACTCTGTTTCACAAAGACTCTCTCTCTTTGACTGACAGTCTGGGCTGGGCTCTTATCCCAGATTGATTGTGTCACCTGGTGCTGCCTCAGACCTGATGACTGACGGAGAAGAAATGGAAACTGCTGCCATAAATCCACAAGCAGCTATGAGGCCTGTCACTGCCTCACAATGGGAAGACTTAAGCCAGTTATCCATCCACAGACAGCTGTTTCGGGGTGTTTCCCCTCATCAGTGTGGAGTAGGATTCACACAGAATTAACAGACAAAAAAAGTTTATAATAAAAATTAAAGAAAAAAAACAACACAAAAACAGTGTTTGCTACCTCCTCCGCTTCTTCCACCTACACCGCCACATCCACCGCCTCCTCAACCTCCTCCTCCACGCAATCTGTTTCAAGATTATTATTTTTAATTTTTATGTATTCTATGTTATTTTAAGTCATTTCCCTATCCACATTTGTTTGCAGGGCTATTGTACTGCTCTTAACTAGAGTTGAGCGAACACCTGGATGTTCGGGTTCGACGAGTTCGGCCGAACTTTCGAAAAATGTTCGGGTTCGGGATCCGAACTCGACCCGAACTTCATCCCGAACCCGAACCCCATAGAAGTCAATGGGGACCCGAACTTTTGGGCACTAAAAAGGCTGTAAAACACACCCGGAAAGGGCTAGAGGGCTGCAAAAGGCAGCAAAATGTAGTTAAATCCCCTGCAAACAAATGTAGATAGGGAAATGATGAGTTAACATAAAATAAATAAAAATTAAACAATATTAATTGGAGTGAGGTCCCATAGCACAGAATCAGGCTTCAAGTCACCCACCAATGGAGAAGGTCACTTACTATTATTTTGACCACAGCACCCAGACAAAGGAGAGAGGTCCCACAGCAGAGAACCAGGCATCATATCACCCACCACAGGAGTAGGCCACCATTTAGTTACTTTGACCCCTACACCCAGACGGAGGAGAGAGGTTACACAGCAGAGAATCAGGCATTTAGATCACCCACCACAGGAGTAGGCCCCCATTGAATCAGACCCTGGCAACCATGTCAGATGGCACAACCATCAGCTTTATATCAATCAGCACAGGAGAAGGCGACTTTGAAAGACTTTGACCCCTACACCCAGATGGAGGAGAGAGGTTTCACAGCAGAGAATCAGGCATCATATCAACCACCACAGGAGAAGCCACCATTTAGTTACTTTGACCCCTGCACCCAGGAAGAGGAGAGAGGCACCACAGCACATATTCTGGCATCATATCAGCCACCACAGGAGAAGCCACCATTGAGTTACTTTGACCCCCGCACCCAGGAAGAGGAGAGAGGCACCACAGCACATATTCTGGCATCATATCAGCCACCACAGGAGAAGCCACCATTGAGTTACTTTGACCCCTGCACCCAGGAAGAGGAGAGAGGCCCCACAGCACATATTCTGGCATCATATCAGCCACCACAGGAGAAGCCACCATTGAGTTACTTTGACCCCTGCACCCAGGAAGAGGAGAGAGGCCCCACAGCACATATTCTGGCATCATATCAGCCACCACAGGAGAAGCCACCATTGAGTTACTTTGACCCCTGCACCCAGGAAGAGGAGAGAGGCCCCACAGCACATATTCTGGCATCATATCAGCCACCACAGGAGAAGCCACCATTTAGTTACTTTGACCCCTTCACCCAAACAGAGGAGAGAGGTTCCACATCAGAGAATCAGGCATCATATCAACCACCACAGGAGTAGGCCACAATTTAATGGGACCCCGGCAACCATGTCAGATGGCACAACCATCAGCTTCATATCAATCAGCACAGGAGAAGGCGACTTTGAAAGACTTTGACCCCTACACCCAGACGGAGGAGAGAGGTTTCACAGCAGAGAATCAGGCATTTAGATCACCCACCACAGGAGTAGGCCCCCATTGAATCAGACCCTGGCAACCATGTCAGATGGCACAACCATCAGCTTTATATCAATCAGCACAGGAGAAGCCACCATTGAGTTACTTTGACCCCTGCACCCAGGAAGAGGAGAGAGGCCCCACAGCACATATTCTGGCATCATATCAGCCACCACAGGAGAAGCCACCATTGAGTTACTTTGACCCCCGCACCCAGGAAGAGGAGAGAGGCACCACAGCACATATTCTGGCATCATACTAACCACCACAGGAGAAGCCACCATTGAGTTACTTTGACCCCTGCACCCAGGAAGAGGAGAGAGGCCCCACAGCACATATTCTGGCATCATATTAGCCACCACAGGAGAAGCCACCATTGAGTTACTTTGACCCCTGCACCCAGGAAGAGGAGAGAGGCCCCACAGCACATATTCTGGCATCATATCAGCCACCACAGGAGAAGCCACCATTTAGTTACTTTGACCCCTTCACCCAAACAGAGGAGAGAGGTTTCACATCAGAGAATCAGGCATCATATCAACCACCACAGGAGTAGGCCACAATTTAATGGGGACCCCGGCAACCATGTCAGATGGCACAACCATCAGCTTCATATCAATCAGCACAGGAGAAGGCGACTTTGAAAGACTTTGACCCCTACACCCAGACGGAGGAGAGAGGTTTCACAGCAGAGAATCAGGCATTTAGATCACCCACCACAGGAGTAGGCCCCCATTGAATCAGACCCTGGCAACCATGTCAGATGGCACAACCATCAGCTTTATATCAATCAGCACAGGAGAAGCCACCATTGAGTTACTTTGACCCCTGCACCCAGGAAGAGGAGAGAGGCCCCACAGCACATATTCTGGCATCATATCAGCCACCACAGGAGAAGCCACCATTGAGTTACTTTGACCCCTGCACCCAGGAAGAGGAGAGAGGCCCCACAGCACATATTCTGGCATCATATCAGCCACCACAGGAGAAGCCACCATTTAGTTACTTTGACCCCTTCACCCAAACAGAGGAGAGAGGTTCCACATCAGAGAATCAGGCATCATATCAACCACCACAGGAGTAGGCCACAATTTAATGGGACCCCGGCAACCATGTCAGATGGCACAACCATCAGCTTCATATCAATCAGCACAGGAGAAGGCGACTTTGAAAGACTTTGACCCCTACACCCAGACGGAGGAGAGAGGTTTCACAGCAGAGAATCAGGCATTTAGATCACCCACCACAGGAGTAGGCCCCCATTGAATCAGACCCTGGCAACCATGTCAGATGGCACAACCATCAGCTTTATATCAATCAGCACAGGAGAAGCCACCATTGAGTTACTTTGACCCCTGCACCCAGGAAGAGGAGAGAGGCCCCACAGCACATATTCTGGCATCATATCAGCCACCACAGGAGAAGCCACCATTGAGTTACTTTGACCCCCGCACCCAGGAAGAGGAGAGAGGCACCACAGCACATATTCTGGCATCATACTAACCACCACAGGAGAAGCCACCATTGAGTTACTTTGACCCCTGCACCCAGGAAGAGGAGAGAGGCCCCACAGCACATATTCTGGCATCATATCAGCCACCACAGGAGAAGCCACCATTGAGTTACTTTGACCCCTGCACCCAGGAAGAGGAGAGAGGCCCCACAGCACATATTCTGGCATCATATCAGCCACCACAGGAGAAGCCACCATTTAGTTACTTTGACCCCTGCACCCAGGAAGAGGAGAGAGGCCCCACAGCACATATTCTGGCATCATATCAGCCACCACAGGAGAAGCCACCATTTAGTTACTTTGACCCCTTCACCCAAACAGAGGAGAGAGGTTCCACATCAGAGAATCAGGCATCATATCAACCACCACAGGAGTAGGCCACAATTTAATGGGACCCCGGCAACCATGTCAGATGGCACAACCATCAGCTTCATATCAATCAGCACAGGAGAAGGCGACTTTGAAAGACTTTGACCCCTACACCCAGACGGAGGAGAGAGGTTTCACAGCAGAGAATCAGGCATTTAGATCACCCACCACAGGAGTAGGCCCCCATTGAATCAGACCCTGGCAACCATGTCAGATGGCACAACCATCAGCTTTATATCAATCAGCACAGGAGAAGCCACCATTGAGTTACTTTGACCCCCGCACCCAGGAAGAGGAGAGAGGCACCACAGCACATATTCTGGCATCATACTAACCACCACAGGAGAAGCCACCATTGAGTTACTTTGACCCCTGCACCCAGGAAGAGGAGAGAGGCCCCACAGCACATATTCTGGCATCATATCAGCCACCACAGGAGAAGCCACCATTGAGTTACTTTGACCCCTGCACCCAGGAAGAGGAGAGAGGCCCCACAGCACATATTCTGGCATCATATCAGCCACCACAGGAGAAGCCACCATTTAGTTACTTTGACCCCTGCACCCAGGAAGAGGAGAGAGGCCCCACAGCACATATTCTGGCATCATATCAGCCACCACAGGAGAAGCCACCATTTAGTTACTTTGACCCCTTCACCCAAACAGAGGAGAGAGGTTCCACATCAGAGAATCAGGCATCATATCAACCACCACAGGAGTAGGCCACGATTTAATGGGACCCCGGCAACCATGTCAGATGGCACAACCATCAGCTTCATATCAATCAGCACAGGAGAAGGCGACTTTGAAAGACTTTGACCCCTACACCCAGACGGAGGAGAGAGGTTTCACAGCAGAGAATCAGGCATTTAGATCACCCACCACAGGAGTAGGCCCCCATTGAATCAGACCCTGGCAACCATGTCAGATGGCACAACCATCAGCTTTATATCAATCAGCACAGGAGAAGCCACCATTGAGTTACTTTGACCCCTGCACCCAGGAAGAGGAGAGAGGCCCCACAGCACATATTCTGGCATCATACTAACCACCACAGGAGAAGCCACCATTGAGTTACTTTGACCCCTGCACCCAGGAAGAGGAGAGAGGCACCACAGCACATATTCTGGCATCATATCAGCCACCACAGGAGAAGCCACCATTTAGTTACTTTGACCCCTGCACCCAGGAAGAGGAGAGAGGCACCACAGCACATATTCTGGCATCATATCAGCCACCACAGGAGAAGCCACCATTTAGTTACTTTGACCCCTTCACCCAAACAGAGGAGAGAGGTTCCACATCAGAGAATCAGGCATCATATCAACCACCACAGGAGTAGGCCACAATTTAATGGGACCCCGGCAACCATGTCAGATGGCACAACCATCAGCTTCATATCAATCAGCACAGGAGAAGGCGACTTTGAAAGACTTTGACCCCTACACCCAGACGGAGGAGAGAGGTTTCACAGCAGAGAATCAGGCATTTAGATCACCCACCACAGGAGTAGGCCCCCATTGAATCAGACCCTGGCAACCATGTCAGATGGCACAACCATCAGCTTTATATCAATCAGCACAGGAGAAGCCACCATTGAGTTACTTTGACCCCTGCACCCAGGAAGAGGAGAGAGGCCCCACAGCACATATTCTGGCATCATACTAACCACCACAGGAGAAGCCACCATTGAGTTACTTTGACCCCTGCACCCAGGAAGAGGAGAGAGGCACCACAGCACATATTCTGGCATCATATCAGCCACCACAGGAGAAGCCACCATTTAGTTACTTTGACCCCTGCACCCAGGAAGAGGAGAGAGGCACCACAGCACATATTCTGGCATCATATCAGCCACCACAGGAGAAGCCACCATTTAGTTACTTTGACCCCTGCACCCAGGAAGAGGAGAGAGGCACCACAGCACATATTCTGGCATCATATCAGCCACCACAGGAGAAGCCACCATTGAGTTACTTTGACCCCTGCACACAGGAAGAGGAGAGAGGCCCCACAGCACATATTCTGGCATCATATCAGCCACCACAGGAGAAGCCACCATTTAGTTACTTTGACCCCTTCACCCAAACAGAGGAGAGAGGTTCCACATCAGAGAATCAGGCATCATATCAACCACCACAGGAGTAGGCCACAATTTAGTTTATTTGACCCCTGCACCCAGGAAGAGGAGAGAGGCCCCACAGCACATATTCTGGCATCATATCACACACCACAGGAGAAGGCCTCTTTCAGTGATTTAGGCCTTTGGACCCAGACAGAGGAGAGAGGTCAGAGATTAGCTTCATATCCCCCAGCACAGCAGAAGACCGCTTTATTTGACTTAGGCCTCAGCACCCAGACAGAAGACAGAGGTAGCATGGCAGAGGTTATGGCTTCATGTCACCCGTTAGTTTAACCGGCCACTTTCATCTGGTTAGGCCCCGGCGCCCAGACAGAGAAGAGTTTCATTCAACTGTGGGTTTCATAAAATTTGTATGAAATAAAGAAGTGGCCCGTAGCACAACAAGACATGTTTTAGGCAGTTAATAAGGACTACTCTGCACAAGGGAGGGACAGGTCCTGTGGGATCCATGCCTGGTTCATCTTTATGAAGGTCAGCTTGTCCACGTTGGCTGTGGACAGGCGGCTGCGCTTGTCAGTAATGACGCCCCCTGCCGTGCTGAATACGCGTTCAGATAAAACGCTGGCCGCCGGGCAGGAAAGCACCTCCAAGGCATAACATGCTAACTCTGGCCACGTGGACAATTTCGAAACCCAGTAGTTGAATGGGGCCGAACCATCCGTCAGGATGTGGAGGGGTGTGCAGACATACTGTTCAACCATGTTAGTGAAATGCTGCCTCCTGCTAACACGTTCCGTATCAGGTGTCGGTGCAGATAGCTGTGGCGTGGAGACAAAACTTTTCCACATTTCTGCCATGCTAACCCTGCCCTCAGATGAGCTGGCCGTGACACAGCTGCGTTGGCGACCTCTTGCCACTCCTCTGCCTTCACCTTCCACCTGTTCCCCTGTGACATGTGGGAATGCTCTCAAGAGCGCCTCTATCAGCGTGCGCTTGTACTCGCGCATCTTACGGTCGCGCTCCAGTTCAGGAATTAAAGTGGGCACATTGTCTTTATACCGGGGATCCAGCAGGGTGGCCACCCAGTAGTCTGCACACGTTAAAACGTGGGCAACTCTGCTGTCGTTGCGCAGGCATTGGAGCATATATTCGCTCATGTGGGCCAGGCTACCCATGGGTAAGGACAAGCTGTCCTCTGTGGGAGGCGTATCGTCATCGTCCACCGTATCCCCCCAGCCACGCACCAGTGATGGGCCTGGGCTGCCACCCCGCTGTGAACTTGCGTCATCCTCGTCCCCCTCCACCTCCTCCTCCTCATCCTCCTAGTCCTCCAGTACAGTGCCTTGGCTGGCGACTTGTGAACCTGTCCTCTGCTGCTTAAACAAACCTCCCTCTGAGCCACTTCGAACAGACTGGCCCGAAAGTGTTAGAAACGAGCCCTCATCCTCCTCCTCCTCCTCCACCTGGGCCACCTCCTCTAACATCATTGCCCTAAGACTTTTCTCAAGGAGACATAGAAGTGGTATTGTAACGCTGATAACAGTGTCATCGCCACTGGCCATGTTGGTGGAGTACTCGAAACAGCGCAGCAGGGCACACAGGTCTCGCATGGAGGCCCAATCATTGGTGGTGAAGTGGTGCTGTTCGGCAGTACGACTGACGCGAGCGTGCTGCAGCTGAAACTCCACTATGGCCTGCTGCTGCTCGCACAGTCTCTCCAGCATGTGCAAGGTGGAGTTCCACCGGGTGGGCACGTCGCATATGAGGCAGTGAGCGGGAAGGCCGAAGTTCCGCTGTAGCGCAGACAGGCGAGCAGCGGCAGGATGTGAACGGCGGAAGCGCGCACAGACGGCCCGCACTTTATGCAGCAGCTCTGACATGTTGGGGTAGTGGTGAATGAACCTCTGCACCACCAAGTTCAGCACATGCGCCAGGCAAGGGATGTGCGTCAAACCGGCTAGTCCCAGAGCTGCCACGAGATTTCGCCCATTATCGCATACCACCAGGCCTGGCTTGAGGCCCACCGGCAGAAACCACTCGTCGGTCTGTTGTTCAATACCCCGCCACAACTCCTGTGCGGTGTGGGGCCTGTCCCCCAAACATATGAGTTTCAGAATGGCCTGCTGACGTTTACCCCGGGCTGTGCTGAAGTTGGTGGTGAAGGTGTGTGGCTGACCGGATGAGCTGGTGGAAGCAGTGGAGGAGGAAGCCGAGTAGGAGGAGGAGGCTACAGGAGGCAGAGAATGATGCCCTGCGATCCTAGGGGGCGGAAGGACGTGCGCCAAGGAACTGTCCGCCGGGGGCCCAGCCGCCACTACATTCATCCAGTGTGCAGTTAGTGAGATATAGCATCCCTGGCCGTGCTTACTGGTCCACGTATCTGTGGTTAGGTGGACCTTGCCACAAATGGCGTTGCGCAGTGCACACTTGATTTTATCGGACACTTGCATGTGCAGGGAAGGCACGGCTGTCTTGGAGAAGTAGTGGCGGCTGGGAACCACATACTGCGGGACAGCCATGGCCATCAGCTGTTTGAAGCTGTCTGTGTCCACCAGCCGGAATGACAGCATTTCAAAGGCCAGCAGTTTAGAAATGCTGGCGTTCAGGCCAAGGGCTCGAGGGTGACTCGGGGGGAATTTGCGCTTCCTCTCTAAGGTTTGAGATATTGAGAGCTGAACGCTGCTGTGTGATATAGTGGAGACGCTAGTTGACGGTGGCGGTGGTGGTGGTGTCGGTGGCACATCCTCTGTTTGCTGCTCGGCAGGTGGCAACATTCCTCTCGAGGCGGAAGCCGAGGCAGCAGCGGTAGAGGGAGCAGGGGGAGCCTCAGCGAGTGCCTGGTTTTTAAGGTGTGTACCCCACTGCAGTTCATGCTTTGCATGTAGATGCCTGGTCATGCAGGTTGTGCTGAGGTTCAGAACGTTAATGCCTCGCCTCAGGCTCTGATGGCAGAGCGTGCAAGTCACTCGGGTCTTGTCGGTAGGACATTGTTTAAAGAAGTGCCATGCCAGGGAACTCTTTGAAGCTGCCTTTGTGGGGCTGGGTCCCTGTTGGCGATGTCCAGTAGCAGGCGAACTCTGGGGGCGGCGGCTCGTCTGCTTTGGCCCCCTGCTCCCTCTTTGGCTTCGCTGTTGTCTCGGTCTCACCACTACCTCTTCCTCTGAACTGTGAAAGTCATCGCCACGACCTTCAGTCCATGTGGGGTCTAAGACCTCATCGTCCTCTGCATCGTCTTCCACCCAGTCTCCCTCCCTGACCTCCTCCTGTTCAGTCTGCACACTGCAAAAAGACGCGGCAGTGGGCACCTGTGTTTCGTCATCATCAGAGAGTCGGTGACTCTGCTGTGGTGGTATTCCCATGTCCTCTTCATCTGGAGACATAAGTGGTTGTGCGTCAGTGCATGGTATGTCTTCCTCCACTGGGGAAGGGCTAGGTGGACGCCCCTGGGAAACCCTGGAAGCAGAGTCTTCAAACAGAAGAAGAGACTGCTGCATAACTTGTGGCTCAGACCGTTTCCCTGATATGCTTGGGGGTGATGTGACAGACTGATGGGCTTGGTTTTCAGGTGCCACCTGTGCGCTTTCCGCAGAAGACTGGGTGGAAGACCATGTGGTGAACGTGCTGGAAGCACTGTCGGCCACCCAATCGATTAATGCCTGTACCTGCTCAGGCCTTACCATCCTAAGAGCGGCATTGTGCCCCACGAGATATTGCGGTACATTCTGCCGGCTAGTTGAGGGAGTTCGTTCCCTACTGTGTGCGCCTGGGGCCGAACGGCCACGTCCTCTACCAGCAACAGAGGCTCCACGGACACCACCACGACCGCGTCCTCGTCCCTTAATAGTATTTTTCTTCATTGTTGCGATTCAACTCGCACCACAATGAAATATATTATTTTTTATAAGCAAAATCCCCTCACTGGAATACTTTCAGTCTTTTGACTGTATGGATTACAGATGGAATGACTGTTATATGTGAGTACCGCTTTCTTTGACAGATTCTAGTATGGGTACATATATGTTTTCCCAACCCCAGCACATTAGTTTGCTAATTCCAGATGTATGAAACGCAGGCCTAACTGTATCTAGTATATTGAACGCCAGATAAACTAACTTGGCCTTTTTTAAATAAAAAAAATTCCCTCACTGGAATACTTTCAGTCTTTTGACTGTATGGATTACAGATGGAATGACTGTTATATGTGAGTACCGCTTTCTTTGACAGATTCTAGTATGGGTACATATATGTTTTCCCAACCCCAGCACATTAGTTTGCTAATTCCAGATGTATGAAACGCAGGCCTAACTGTATCTAGTATATTGAACGCCAGATAAACTAACTTGGCCTTTTTTAAATAAAAAAAATTCCCTCACTGGAATACTTTCAGTCTTTTGACTGTATGGATTACAGATGGAATGACTGTTATATGTGAGTACCGCTTTCTTTGACAGATTCTAGTATGGGTACATATATGTTTTCCCAACCCCAGCACATTAGTTTGCTAATTCCAGATGTATGAAACGCAGGCCTAACTGTATCTAGTATATTGAACGCCAGATAAACTAACTTGGCCTTTTTTAAATAAAAAAAAAATTCCCTCACTGGAATACTTTCAGTCTTTTGACTGTATGGATTACAGATGGAATGACTGTTATATGTGAGTACCGCTTTCTTTGACAGATTCTAGTATGGGTACATATATGTTTTCCCAACCCCAGCACATTAGTTTGCTAATTCCAGATGTATGAAACGCAGGCCTAACTGTATCTAGTATATTGAACGCCAGATAAACTAACTTGGCCTTTTTTAAATAAAAAAAATTCCCTCACTGGAATACTTTCAGTCTTTTGACTGTATGGATTACAGATGGAATGACTGTTATATGTGAGTACCGCTTTCTTTGACAGATTCTAGTATGGGTACATATATGTTTTCCCAAATCCAGCACATTAGTTTGCTAATTCCAGATGTATGAAACGCAGGCCTAACTGTATCTAGTATATTGAACGCCAGATAAACTAATTTGGCCTTTTTTAAATAAAAAAAATTCCCTCACTGGAATACTTTCAGTCTTTTGACTGTATGGATTACAGATGGAATGACTGTTATATGTGAGTACCGCTTTCTTTGACAGATTCTAGTATGGGTACATATATGTTTTCCCAAATCCAGCACATTAGTTTGCTAATTCCAGATGTATGAAACGCAGGCCTAACTGTATCTAGTATATTGAACGCCAGATAAACTAACTTGGCCTTTTTTAAATAAAAAAAATTCCCTCACTGGAATACTTTCAGTCTTTTGACTGTATGGATTACAGATGGAATGACTGTTATATGTGAGTACCGCTTTCTTTGACAGATTCTAGTATGGGTACATATATGTTTTCCCAACCCCAGCAAATTAGTTTGCTAATTCCAGATGTATGAAACGCAGGCCTAACTGTATCTAGTATATTGAACGCCAGATAAACTAACTTGGCCTTTTTTAAATAAAAAAAAAATTCCCTCACTGGAATACTTTCAGTCTTTTGACTGTATGGATTACAGATGGAATGACTGTTATATGTGAGTACCGCTTTCTTTGACAGATTCTAGTATGGGTACATATATGTTTTCCCAACCCCAGCACATTAGTTTGCTAATTCCAGATGTATGAAACGCAGGCCTAACTGTATCTAGTATATTGAACGCCAGATAAACTAACTTGGCCTTTTTTAAATAAAAAAAAAATTCCCTCACTGGAATACTTTATGGCTTTTCACTGTATGGATTACAGGTGGACTGGTATTAGTAGGGGTGACACAAGCACACCCAAGTCCCTGATGTAGGATTTCTATGGCACAGACCACTATTACAAGTGATTAATGGACGTTGGGAGAGATTGTGCTGCAGCACTAGTCCCAAGATAGCCGCCGCCTATCAGCCCAGTAACATGTGCCACAAAATGGTCTGCACAACCTTTAAAAAAAATAGCCTTGGACTGTGCTGCTAAATCGCTATTGGTCTGAATCCCAGGTGTAGATGTCTGACTTGTTTGGAGCTTTGGAATGCACACTGTGGCAGCTTCTGCTGCAGCACTACAAGTCGCAAAATGGCGGCCGGCGGTCAGCCCGGGTACATGTGGATGGAAAAATCACTCTGGCCACTCTAAAAATAGCCAATCCCTATCAAAAAAGCAGCTCAGCTGCAGTTGTTCAGATGAATCACAGGTGGAGGAGAGAAATTTGCTTCCAGTTATTCAATTATCCCTGCCTATTCTCGCCCTAGCATCAGCTGCGTCTAACCCTGTTCTATTCACATCGGGAGTGAGCACGTCCCGACGTGCGCACAAGCTTATAAGAGGCTGAGTCACATGCTGCACTTGGCCAATCACAGCCTTGCCAATAGTAGGCATGGCTGCGATGGCATCTTAGGGCAAGTAGTATGATGCATGTTGATTGGCTGCTTTGCAGCCTTTCAAAATGCGCCAAAATACATGCCGAACGACGAACCCGAACCCGAACTTTTACGAAAAAGTTCGGGTTCGGGTCCGTGTCACGAACACCCCAAAATTCGGTACGGACCCGAACTATGCTCGAACTGTTCGCTCAACACTACTCTTAACCCTTTTTTTCTTCCTTTTGCAGCCCTCTAGCCCTTATTATGACTATTTTACAGCCATTTTACAGCTCTAAAGTTCAGGCCCCATTGACTTCTATGGGTTTTGGGTTCAGGGTCAAGTTCAGGTCAAGTTCAGGTACCCAAAATTAACTTTGAATTAAAGTTGTGTTGAACCTGTTGAACCCGAAGATCCATGGGTCCACTCATCCCTAGTTAAACAATAAAGGTTGATTAAAAACCTTCTCTGTAACTCAGTTGTCTTTGGGTATAGATGATAAGTATTTTATGGAATATTATAGGATGTTCTTAGTAATTATAGAGCTATTGCAATAAGTAGGGGATTTATTTGGCACGTGTATGGCACAACCTTTGTTGATTTTAATAGACAAATGAAAGATATCTTATATTTATAAAAGTTTGATGTAGCAAAGGGATACGTTTACTTTAAAGGAATGGCATCAGACTTCAGTGGAAGAAAATGTTGAATCTTCAGGAAGATGCAAAAATTATTCAGAACAGGATTTTGAAAGCCAATTTTGATATAAAGACGTTGACTGAATTTGAGAAATGAAGAGTTATATTGAAGGGTTATGCACCAGGCTATATATGCCTTCAGTACACAACTAGAAAAGTATGTCAGGCTTTGCATGTTAATGTCATAATTGTGATAAAGCTAAGACTGATTTGCTATATTGTCTGTGATTATGTCCATTATTGAAAACTTTTTGGAATGATCTGAGTAAACTAATTGACAATCACTGGACATATATACTACACTTGAATAAATATAAAAACAGTAGTAATATGTACTACACTTGAATAAACATATAAACAGGCAGAAGAGTATGACTGAGGAGAAATATCCATTTTGTACTTCTTGCTGCTAAAAAAAATATTAGATTTTTGGATATATACTATACCATTCTCATATAATAAAGAATAAAGGAAAAGGGGAGGTGGAGGATGCGGGAAGTAGCCATAATGTATGTATGAGAATATGAAAAGTTTAAAAAAAAATTATAAATTCTTGCAACTGAAAATCAGTTTCATTCACCTGAATGGAACCTTGTAGAAATCCAGGTACTTGCTGCCAAAACAGCCACATTAATTTAAACAATACTGATGTTCAGTCACAGAAATGTTGTGCAACAAAATATGTTGCATATGAAGGCACCCTTAAATGGTGGTTTCTTACTTTGCAGAACTTCAAATTTACTGTGGAATATAGATCACAGTAGCTGCAAGTGTCTGACTCATAGGATTGAACAAAGGAGGAAGGTAAATGAGACGTAGAGTCATTGAGGGAATGTACATTTCCCCTAAAATCATGTCATATGTGTCTGAGGCTCCAGGGAATGTTTAGTTTGTAAAGGAAAGCTAACTTTTCCAACCAGCCAGAATTGGAAAGCCCAAAAAGAAGGAGGAAGAGGAGGGGAGGTTACCCAATCCCTAGTTCATCACTGTCATTAAAGCTATGTTCTAGCTGCACTTGAGGCCTGTCATGTGCATAAGACAAGGCAAACTGTGGGGCACATTTACTAAGACTAAGCTTTTGATGCTGGTCTTAGTTTCCCTCTTGCATTGCTGTAGTAGATGGCTAATTTATGCCCCTGGCTGGCATAGGTTTTGTGAGAGTTTTGGTCCATATATCTAATATATATATATATATATATATATATATATATATATATACACACACACACACTCACTTAAAGAATTATTAGGAACACCTGTTCTATTTCTCATTAATGCAAGTATCTAGTCAACCAATCACATGGCAGTTGCTTCAATGCATTTAGGGGTGTGGTCCTGGTCAAGACAATCTCCTGAACTCCAAACTGAATGTCAGAATGGGAAAGAAAGGGTATTTAAGCAATTTTGAGCGTGGCATGGTTGTTGGTGCCAGACGGGCCGGTCTGAGTATTTCACAATCTGCTCAGTTACTGGGATTTTCACGCACAACCATTTCTAGGGTTTACAAAGAATGGTGTGAAAAGGGAAAAACATCCAGTATGCGGCAGTCCTGTGGGCGAAAATGCCTTGTGGATGCTAGAGGTCAGAGGAGAATGGGCCGACTGATTCAAGCTGATAGAAGAGCAACGTTGACTGAAATAACAACTCATTACAACCGAGGTATGCAGCAAAGCATTTGTGAAGCCACAACACGCACAACCTTGAGGCGGATGGGCTACAACAGCAGAAGACCCCACCGGGTACCACTCATCTCCACTACAAATAGGAAAAAGAGGCTACAATTTGCACGAGCTCACCAAAATTGGACTGTTGAAGACTGGAAAAATGTTGCTTGGTCTGATGAGTCTCGATTTCTGTTGAGACATTCAAATGGTAGAGTCCAAATTTGGCGTAAACAGAATGAGAACCTGTATCCATCATGCCTTGTTACCACTGTGCAGGCTGGTGGTGGTGGTGTAATGGTGTGGGGGATGTTTTCTGGGCACACTTTAGGCCCCTTAGTGTCAATTGGGCATCGTTTAAATGCCACGGGCTACCTGAGCATTGTTTCTGACCATGTCCATCCCTTCATGACCACCATGTACCCATCCTCTTATAATGAAGATGAAGGGACAGGGGCCCACCCGGGAGGGGAGATAGAGGTGTTGGTAGACAGCCGGATGTTGATTTCCCATCCCAGATCGGCACCCGCCCCGGGGACGACTGATATTACTGAACTACAAAAAACCAAAGATCTCCATCTTCGCGTTCAATGCGGCTGGGATTACTGTATTGAATTTGAAAATCCTCTGATTTTGTCTTGGACATGTTCATAATATGGTTACCACCTCTCCAGTGTCTCCTGATCCTCTTGAAGGCTGCAAACCTGAAGTTAGAGGGGTCGCTGTTGTGGTGGTCCTTATAATGTTTTGAAACTGAGTGTAATTCGAACCCTTTTCTAATGTTTGCCATATGTTCTGAGGCTCTCTTTTTAAAAGGGCGTTTAGTACGTCCAACATATTGCTTGTGGCATGGACATTCCAGAACGTAAATAACATCTGTTGAGTTGCAGGTAAGGCCATCTTTTATTTCAAATTTGAATGAGTTTTTTGTTTTTTGGAGAAAGAAGTGATTTTGCAGTTGTTACATTTACCACATCTATGGAAGCCCTTAAATGATAACCAGTTGGATGGATTTGCGGCTTTGGTGTATGTTATTTGTGGTTTATTTGTTAAGAGTCTAAAACTGGTCCTATGGTCTTGTCTTTTAAAAGGTTAGGCCAGTGTTTAATTATTATTTGTTCCACTTTTCTATGTTGAGCATGAAAGGGTAGAATGATGCGGAGAATGTCTTCCTTTTTTTATGTTTTATTTGTAGATGTAAAAAAGTCTGTTTTATTCATGGTTTTAAATTTTTCTAGAGAATTTTCAATTGAGTCAATTGGATAGTCCTTTATTAAGAATTCCTGTTTCAATTTTGCTGCTTCTTGTTCAAATTGGTTGTTAGTGCAATTCCATTTTATTCTTCTGAATTGGCTTATGGGGATATTAAGAAGTCATCTGGAGAGGTGGCAGCTATATGAAATGTAACTATTTTTCATCACTGGCTTGTAATATGTTTCAAATGTTAATTTGTTTATCTCTTTGCTGACAGTTATATCCCAAAAATCCACATGGATTTTACTTGTATTTGTGGTGTACCGAAGATTTTTATCATTTGTGTTTATTTCACGTATAAAAGTATTGAGTTTTTCCTCTGTATCTTGCCAGATGAAGTTAACATTGTCTATGTATCATCGCCATAGCACCAGACTTGCTCCCAGCTTAGGGTTGATGAAATCCTCCTCCCATTTGGCCATAAAAATGTTGGCATAGCTGGGGGAAAATCTGGTGCCCATGGCTTTGCCTTTTTCTTGTAGATGGAATTTTGAAATAGTTATGGGTTAGGATATATTGGACGCCTTCCAATACAAAATCAATGTGGTCTTTTTTAAATGTGTTGTTCGAAATTAGTTATTTTCTGAGGGCATCTAGACCTTGTTTGTGTTTAATAATCGTATATAACGAATTGATGCCTATTGAACCTATGGTCCAATGGTCCTCAATGGTCAGTTGCTCTAATGTGGATATGATGTCAGTGGTATCTTTAATAGACAAAGGGGTTTGTATGACAATGGGTTGCAGAATTTTATCAATATATTGGGATAGATTTGCTTAGATGGAACCAATGCCTGATATTATGGATCGTCCAGACGGATTTTGGTGATCTTTATGTATTTTTGTTATGCAGTAAAAGACTGGTAGTTGTTTAGGTGTCTTTACTAAATATCTCCGTTCTTGTTCTAACAAGATCTCTTTTGTGTATCCTTTAATGCAATATTCAACCAATTGTTTGTGAAACTTTTCAGTAGGGTCGTATTTCAAAAGGCTATATGTCGATTTATCTGATAATTGTTTATTACATTCATGTTCATATTGATCCGTATTTAAAATCACTATGGCACCAAACTTGTTGGCTGGTCTAATTGTAATATTGTCCTGGGTTTGAAGTTGTTGTATTGCATCTTTTTCTTTTTTGGTTATATTGTTTTTTATTTTGCTACATTTTAATCTCCTAATATCTGTTATCTGTACTTTTTTTTATTTCTTTCTCAAGTCCGTGTGTACATATTTAGTGAAATCTATGCTTTACCTTATTATTGGGTTTTTGATTAAGTGTTTTTTTAGGCATCATTTTCTAACAAATTTTTCTATGCCTATAAAAGTTGAAAACTTGTCCATTGTAGTTGTGGGCGCACATTTTAGCCCTTTATTGAGCAATGAGGTTTGTGCATATGTCAATCTTACCTGACTTAGGTTTACTATTATGTTCTCTGTTGTATGTCCTGTATTGATTGTTGGGATTGTTTCTTGCATTTGTGTCTGCCTCTCCGTATCTGTTTGTATGGTTGTGCATACGTGTTCTGATTGGTGATCTGGAGTGATGTTGGTTTGGTCAATAAAACTGATTGTGAGTAGGTATCCATTTCCTCATTGTGTTTGTTCTTTGGTTGTGATGCCGCTGTCTCAAATCGTATTGGTGTGCCTGTTGTGTTCGTGAATATCTTTTCTCTGGAGTTGGTGAGTATTCTTGTCTTATTCTTGATCTGTGGTGTGGAGGAGTTGAGTCTAAAAAATGAGCGGAGGATAGAGTTTCAAATCTGTTAGATGTTGGAATGTTATATTGGTTGTGATTAGGGATGAGCGAACCCGAACTGTATAGTATTTTCGTAAAAGTCCGGGTTTGGGTTCGGCGCTTTCTTGGCTCTTTTTGAAAGGCTGCAAAGCAGCCAATCAACAAGCGTCATACTACTTGCCCCAAGAGGCCATCACAGCCATGCCTACTATTGGCATGGCTGTGATTGGCCAGTGCAGCATGTGACCCAGCCTCTATATAAGCTTGGGTCACGTAGCGCTGCAGGTCACTCTGCTGTTACAAGTGTAGGGAGAGGTTGCAGATGCGACGTTACGGCGAGATTAGATAGTGATTAACTCCTCCAAAACACTTAAGACAGTGATCGATCTACCGCTGTGGTTTATTGAACTGCTGCTATTCAATTGCTCACTGTTTTTAGGCTGCCCAGAGCGTTTTTCAGTTACTTTTTTCTGGGGTGATCGGCGGCCATTTTGTGGCTTGTGGTGCGCCAGCACAAGCTGCCACCAAGTCCATTTAACCATCAATAGTGTGGTTATTTTTTGCTATATCCTACATCAGGGGCAAGCTGTCACCAAGTCCATTTAACCATCAATAGTGTGGTTATGTTTTGGCTATATCCTACATCAAGGGCAAGCTGCCACCAAGTCCATTTAACCATCAATAGTGTGGTTATTTTTTGGCTATATCCTACATCAGGGGCAAGCTGCCACCAAGTCCATTTAACCATCAATAGTGTGGTTATTTAAATCTATCCCTAAAAGGGTATATTAGATTCAAGGTGCTGATAGGGTCATTCTCAATAACTTCACACACGCTACTGTGCATATCCAAGTCTAATTCTGTCTGTAAACGTATACCTGTCACCCAGCGCCTAAATAATAGGCCTCAAATTTATATTCAGCTAAATCTGTGGCTATTGCTGTAGCTGCTCAAGTTATTTTGTGTCCGTCAAAGCACAGTTTTTGTTCTGGGTTGAAATATAATTCCCAACCTAGCAATTTTCTAAATTAGTGGTTTCTGCTGTATCAGGCCTACTTTAAATCTATCCCTAAAGGGGTATATTAAATTCAAGGTGCTGATAGGGTCATTCTCAATAACTTCACACACACGCTACTGTGCATATCCAAGTCTAATTCTGTCCGTAAACGTATACCTGTCACCCAGTGCCTAAATAATAGGCCTCAAATTTATATTCAGCTAAATCTGTCATTACTGCTGTGCCTGTATTAGTGTAATACGGTACCTAAATAGATAGCCAGATAGTGTTAGGTGTCTGTAAAAAAAAGGCCTGAATTTGAATTAAATACATTGGGCCAAATAATATTTTTCTTATTGTGGTAAACGGTAACAATGAGGAAAACATCTAGTAAGGGACGCGGACGCGGACATGGTCGTGGTGGTGTTAGTGGACCCTCTGGTGCTGGGAGAGGACGTGGCCGTTCTGCCACAGCCACACGTCCTAGTGTACCAACTACCTCAGGTCCCAGTAGCCGCCAGAATTTACAGCGATATTTGGTGGGGCCCAATGCCGTTCTAAGGATGGTAAGGCCTGAGCAGGTACAGGCATTAGTCAATTGGGTGGCCGACAGTGGATCCAGCACGTTCACATTATCTCCCACCCAGTCTTCTGCAGAAAGCGCACAGATGGCGCATGAAAACCAAGCCCATCAGTCTGTCACATCACCCCCATGCATATCAGGGAAACTGTCTGAGCCTCAAGTTATGCAGCAGTCTCTTATGCTGTTTGAAGACTCTGCTGGCAGGGTTTCCCAAGGGCATCCACTTAGCCCTTCCCCAGCGGTGGAAGACATAGAATGCACTAATGCACAACCACTTATGTTTCCTGATGATGAGGACATGGGAATACCACCTCAGCACGTCTCTGATGATGACGAAACACAGGTTCCAACTGCTGCGTCTTTCTGGAGTGAACAGGAGATCAGGGATGAAGACGATGCAGGGGACGATGAGGTCCTAGACCCCACATGGAATGAAGGTCGTGCCACTGACTTTCACAGTTCGGAGGAAGAGGCAGTGGTGAGACCGAGCCAACAGCGTAGCAAAAGACAAAGAGGGAGCAGTGGGCAAAAGCAGAACACCCGCCGCCAAGAGACTCCGCCTGCTACTGACCGCCGCCATCTGGGACCGAGCACCCCAAAGGCAGCTTCAAGGAGTTCCCTGGCATGGCACTTCTTCAAACAATGTGCTGACGACAAGACCCGAGTGGTTTGCACGCTGTGCCATCAGAGCCTGAAGCGAGGCATTAACGTTCTGAACCTTAGCACAACCTGCATGACCAGGCACCTGCATGCAAAGCATGAACTGCAGTGGAGTAAACACCTTAAAAACAAGGAAGTCACTAAGGCTCCCCCTGCTACCTCTTCTGCTGCTGCCGCCTCGGCCTCTTCTGCTGCTGCCGCCTCGGCCTCTTCCTCCGCCTCTGGAGGAACGTTGGCACCTGCCGCCCAGCAAACATGGGATGTACCACCAACACCACCACCTGCGTCACCAAGCATCTCAACCATGTCACACGGCAGCGTTCAGCTCTCCATCTCACAAACATTTGAGAGAAAGCGTAAATTCCCACCTAGCCACCCTCGATCCCTGGCCCTGAATGCCAGCATTTCTAAACTACTGGCCTATGAAATGCTGTCATTCAGGCTGGTGGACACAGACAGCTTCAAACAGCTCATGTCGCTTGCTATCCTACAGTATGTTGTTCCCAGCCGGCACTACTTCTCCAAGAGAGCCGTGCCTTCCCTGCACAACCAAGTATCCGATAAAATCAAGTGTGCACTGCGCAACGCCATCTGTGGCAAGGTCCACCTAACCACAGATACGTGGACCAGTAAGCACGGCCAGGGACGCTATATCTCCCTAACTGCACACTGGGTAAATGTAGTGGCGGCTGGGCCCCAGGCGGAGAGCTCTTTGGCGCACGTCCTTCCGCCGCCAAGGATCACAGGGCAACATTCTTTGCCTCCTGTTGCCTCCTCCTCCTACTCAGCTTCCTCCTCCTCTTCTTCCACCTGCTCATCCAGTCAGCCACATATCTTCACCACCAACTTCAGCACAGCCCGGGGTAAACGTCAGCAGGCCATTCTGAAACTCATATGTTTGGGGGACAGGCCCCACACCGCACAGGATTTGTGGTGGGGTATAGAACAACAGACCGACGAGTGGTTGCTGCCGGTGAGCCTCAAGCCCGGCCTGGTGGTGTGCGATAATGGGCGAAATCTCATTGCAGCTCTGGGACTAGCCGGTTTGACGCACATCCCTTGCCTGTCGCATGTGCTGAATTTGGTGGTGCAGAAGTTCATTCGCAACTACCCCGACATGTCAGAGCTGCTGCATAAAGTGCGGGCCGTCTGTTCGCGCTTCCGGCGTTCACATCCTGACGCTGCTCGCCTGTCTGCGCTACAGCGTAACTTCGGCCTTCCCGCTCACCGCCTCATATGCGACGTGCCCACCAGGTGGAACTCCACCTTGCACATGCTGGACAGACTGTGCGAGCAGCAGCAAGCCATAGTGGAGTTTCAGCTGCAGCACGCACGGGTCAATCGCTCTGCGGAACAGCACCACTTCACCACCAATGACTGGGCCTCCATGCGAGACCTGTGTGCCCTGTTGCGCTGTTTCGAGTACTCCACCAACATGGCCAGTGGCGATGACGCCATTATCAGCGTTACAATACCACTTCTATGTCTCCTTGAGAAAACACTTAGGGCGATGATGGAAGAGGAGGTGGCCCAGGAGGAGGAGGAGGAAGAGGGGTCATTTTTAGCACTTTCAGGCCAGTCTCTTCGAAGTGACTCAGAGGGAGGTTTTTTGCAACAGCAGAGGCCAGGTACAAATGTGGCCAGACAGGGCCCACTACTGGAGGACGAGGATGAGGAGGAGGTAGAGGAGGATGAGGATGAATCATGTTCACAGCGGGGTGGCACCCAACGTCGCTCGGGCCCATCACGGGTGCGTGGCTGGGGGGAAACGCAGGATGATGACGATACGCCTCCCACAGAGGACAGCTTGTCCTTACCTCTGGGCAGCCTGGCACACATAAGCGACTACATGCTGCAGTGCCTGCGCAACGATAGCAGAGTTGCCCACATTTTAACGTGTGCGGACTACTGGGTTGCCACCCTGCTGGATTACCGGTACAAAGACAATGTGCCCACCTTACTTCCTGCACTGGAGCGTGATAGGAAGATGCGCAAGTACAAGCGTACGTTGGTAGACGCGCTACTGAGAGCATTCCCAAATGTCACAGGGGAACAAATGGAAGCCCAAGGCGAAGGCAGAGGAGAAGCAAGAGGTCGCCAACGCAGCTGTGTCACGGCCAGCTCCTCTGAGGGCAGGGTTAGCATGGCAGAGATGTGGAAAAGTTTTGTCACCACGCCACAGCTAACTGCACCACCACGTGATACGGAACATGTTAGCAGGAGGCAACATTTCACTAACATGGTGGAACAGTACGTGTGCACACCCCTCCACGTACTGACTGATGGTTCGGCCCCATTCAACTTCTGGGTCTCCAAAATGTCCATGTGGCCAGAGCTAGCCTTTTATGCCTTGGAGGTGCTGGCCTGCCCGGCGGCCAGCATTTTGTCTGAACGTGTATTCAGCATGGCAGGGGGCGTCATTACAGACAAACGCAGCCGCCTGTCTACAGCCAATGTGGACAAGCTGACGTTCATAAAAATGAACCAGGCATGGATCCCACAGGACCTGTCCATCCCTTGTGCAGATTAGACATTAACTAACTCCCCTTAATTATATATTATTGTACTCCAGGGCACTTCCTCATTCAATCCTATTTTTATTTTCATTTTACCATTATATTGCGGGGCAACCTAAAGTTGAATGAAACTCTCCTCTGTCTGGGTGCCGGGGCCTAAAAATATCTGACAGTGGCCTGTTCCAGTGGTGGGTGACGTGAAGCCTGATTCTCTGCTATGACATGAAGCCTTATTCTCTGCTATGGGACCTCTCTCCTCTGTCTGGGTGCCTGGGCCTAAATATCTGACAATGGACTGTTCCAGTGGTGGGTGACGTGAAGCCTGATTCTCTGCTATGGGACCTCTCTCCTCTGCCTGGGTGCCTGGGCCTAAATATCTGACAATGGACTGTTCCAGTGGTGGGTGACGTGAAGCCTGATTCTCTGCTATGACATGAAGACTGATTCTCTGCTGATATGAAGCCAGATTCTCTGCTATGGGACCTCTCTCCTCTGCCTGGGCCTAAATATCTGACAATGGACTGTTACAGTGGTGGTTGACGTGAAGCATGAATCTCTGCTATGACATGAAGACTGATTCTATGTTATGGGACCTCTCTCCTCTGTCTGGGTTTCGGGGCATAAATTATATGACAATGGACTGTTCCAATGTTGGGTGACGTGAAGCATGATTCTCTGCTGACATGAAGCCAGATTCTCTGCTATGACATGAAGACAGATTCTGCGCTGACATAAGGCCAGATTCTCTGTTACGGGACCTCTCTCCTCTGCCTGGGTGCCTGGGCCTAAATGTGTGACAGTGGCCTGTTCCAGTGGTGGGTGACGTGATGCCTGATTCTCTGCTATGACATGAAGACAGATTCTGCGCTGACATAAGGCCAGATTCTCTGTTACGGGACCTCTCTCCTCTGCCTGGGTGCCTGGGCCTAAATGTGTGACAGTGGCCTGTTCCAGTGGTGGGTGACGTGATGCCTGATTCTCTGCTATGACATGAAGACAGATTCTGCGCTGACATAAGGCCAGATTCTCTGTTACGGGACCTCTCTCCTCTGCCTGAGTGCCTGGGCCTAAATGTGTGACAGTGGCCTGTTCCAGTGGTGGGTGACGTGAAGCCTGATTCTCTGCTATGACATGAAGACAGATTCTGCGCTGACATAAGGCCAGATTCTCTGTTACGGGACCTCTCTCCTCTGCCTGGGTGCCTGGGCCTAAATGTGTGACAGTGGCCTGTTCCAGTGGTGGGTGACGTGATGCCTGATTCTCTGCTATGACATGAAGACAGATTCTGCGCTGACATAAGGCCAGATTCTCTGTTACGGGACCTCTCTCCTCTGCCTGGGTGCCTGGGCCTAAATGTGTGACAGTGGCCTGTTCCAGTGGTGGGTGACGTGATGCCTGATTCTCTGCTATGACATGAAGACAGATTCTGCGCTGACATAAGGCCAGATTCTCTGTTACGGGACCGCTCTCCTCTGTCTGGGTGCCGGGGCCTAAATGTGTGACAGTGGCCTGTTCCAGTGGTGGGTGACGTGAAGCCTGATTCTCTGCTATGACATGAAGACTGATTCTGCGCTGACATGAAGCCAGATTCTCTGCTATGGCATGAAGAGACTGATTCTCTGCTGACATGAAGCCAGATTCTTTGCTATGGCATGAAGAGACTGATTCTCTGCTGACGTGAAGCCAGATTCACTGCTATGGGACCTCTGTCCAATTGATATTGGTTCATTTTTATTTTTTTTATTTTAATTTTAATTCATTTCCCTGTCCACATTTGTTTGCAGGGGATTTACCTACATGTTGCTGCCTTTTGCAGCCCTCTAGCTCTTTCCTGGGCTGTTTTACAGCCTTTTTAGTGCCCAAAAGTTCGGGTCCCCATTGACTTCAATGGGGTTCGGGTTCGGGACGAAGTTCGGTTCGGGTTCGGATCCCGAACCCGAACATTTCCGGGAAGTTCAGCCGAACTTCTCGAACCCGAACATCCAGGTGTTCGCTCAACTCTAGTTATCAGCACTATATAGGCTGTTTGTTGGTAATTCTCTGAGATTTTTGATAGTCACCAATTCTTCAGTTAGTAAAATAATAAGCGATTCTTGATGTTATAACGCAGTGTTAGACTTTACGAAAGAGTTATATTATTATTATAACACAGTTCTGAAATTTGTCAAATTGTAGAAATACGGGAATTATTAGCTCTGGGTGGCGTCCCACCTATTATCGAGCTGCCTTATTCCCTTACCTCCAACCTATGAGTGCGGCTTTTTCCTTTTGGTCGCCGTTCCTTCAGCGTCCCACGTGTTCAGATTTTCCTTAGCTTCAATTTAGATGAAGAGTGGAACTGTGTCATTCCAAGAAGCTATCAGGCATAAGTCTTTATGTAGGACGAATCAGTCACTTGAGAGGTTAAAACGGAGGTAGAGCTGTAAGTGTCCTTGCGTACGCCAAAATGGTGGTAATGTGGGGTCCAGATTCCTTCCAGACGCGTTTCGAAGTCCCAAAAGGTACTGACTTCTTCCTCAGTGGTGACCTGGCTCCCACTAAACCACCTTTTTATATCCTCTTTCCTAATTGGTTCCAGATGTCCCAAAAACCAGTCCTGGACTGGGATTCAAATTTCACAGTGTCCAAGATCTGGTCTGGAGTATAACAATGTGGTATAATCAATAAAATCGATAAAAATGGAATTAAAATGAAATTAATCAGAAAATGGCACTTCCGTTTCTTCCATAGGTATACTACATCAAAAATCTTACCATTTCTAAAAAAAAAACAAAAAAAAAAAACGCAGGTGCGTTTTTCATGCGTTTTTTGTGTACCTATGCGTTTTTTTTAGAAAAGCTGCTGAAAATTCACCCTTAATCTTTTGGGTGGAGGATTTGATAGTATTTGCTTTCCTTATACCATTAAAGTTCACTTAAGTTAAAATATATAAATGAATATAAAAATTACTTCTTAAAAAGTGATAATCACTACATTTTAATTTATTTATAGACATATAGCAGTAGATGAGACAAAGTAGATAAGTCTAAAAGGAGAAACTTGTAAGGTTGGATGGATGTGAGGTTGTGGTTGAATAAAAGTGGGTGCCTTCCACCGAGGCGCGGTCGGACGTACGTAGCTAATATACCACCCGACCACGCATCGGTGGGAGGCATCCACCCCAGAGCACTCATATTTTACAGAAAGCCAAAAATCTCTAATTCTGCATTTAAGCCGTGTGGTATAAGAGTTTCCAGTTCAAAAATCCATCTCGATTCTATTCTGGACATTTTTTCCACATGATTCCCTCCTCTCCAGTCTATCCCAACTTTCTCTATCGCTGCAAAGCTTAAGTTTGTTTGTTGACCATGTTGTTCCTTAAAGTGTTTTGAGAGTGGGTGATCCATGTGGCCTTTCCTAATATTGTTAAGGTGCTCCGCAATCCTTTTCTTTAATGTTCGTTTTGTCCTTCCCACATATATTTTGTTGCATGGGCAGCTTATTATGTAGATAACACTCGTAGTACTACAAGTGAGGTATTCTTTTATTTTATATCTAAGTTGATTAGTCGGGGATGTTATTTCGTGTGTTTTCCGCGGGAAATTTGTTGATCGGCAATTAATGCAGGTGCCGCATCTATAAAAGCCTTTTATATCCAGCATTGTCTGTATCGTGGATTTATTCGTTTTTTTCTTTTTTATTGTTGGGGCTACTTTCAAGCCTAAATTGGGGGCCTTATTATATACAATCTCTGGTATTGTCGGGATCAGTAAGCCTATCACTTTATCTTCCTTCAGAAAATGCCAGTGTTTTTTAACTATCTGTTGAATTTTACGATATTGGGCATTGAAGGGTAAGACCATTCTTATAGTCCCCTCATCTTTATTTTTCTTCTTCCTCACTTGAATTGGATTAAAAAATTATTTTCTATCCAATTCTCTTACTTTACCTAAAGATGAGTCTACTAGGGATTCAGGGTATTCTCTAGTTACAAATGGTTCTTTCATTTTATAGGCCTCCTCTTCAAATTGTTCGTCTTCAGTGCAATTTCGTTTTAGGCGTCGGAATTGTCCATACGGGATATTTAACAGCCATCTAGGTAGATGTCCGCTGGTATAGGGTATCAGGCTATTTTTAGCAACATCCTTCAGAAAGGTATTGCAGATTACTTTTTCACCCTCAATTCGGATATTTAAATCTAAAAATTCAATATTCCCATCATATATCTTGGATGAGAGGTGTATGTTTCTGTCATTACCATTCAATACGTCTATGAAGGAGGTTAACGAGCCTATATCTCCATTCCACACCAAAATAATATCGTCAATGTACCTATACCATAGCACCAGGTCCGTCCCCAGCCGCGGCAAAACGGACCCCTCTTCCCAATCAGCCATAAAGAGGTTCACATAGCTGGGGGCGAACCTGGTGCCCATGGCGGTACCGCACTTTTGCACAAAAAAATTTGAGCCAAAACAGAAATAATTGTGAGACAAAATGAAGTTAACACTTTCCTCTAGGAAGCCTATCTGTTCTTTTTTTAATCTACCCTCCTTTATTAATTGATCCCTCATGGCTGTCGTCCCTTGTTGATGGTCAATGATTGTATATAATGACCGTACATCCAGTGTACACATTGTCCATTCAGGATTGAATTTTAATTTTTCTAGAATATCTATAATTTGTGTCGTGTCCCGGATGTAAGTTTTCGTATTTTTTACTGTCGGCTGGAGATGAGTGTCAATATATTTTGACAGATTGCTTGTAATCGAACCTATCCCGGATATTATAGGTCGACCGGGTGGTTGCGTCGGGTTCTTATGTAACTTCGGCAGACAGTAAAACACTGGCATTCTTGCCTGTGTGTCACATATAAATTCGCATTCTTGTCTATTTATTAAATTTTGGGAGATTCCTTTTTCCTTGTTTTAACTCCTCTTGATAGGCCTTAGTTGGATCTATTTTTACTTTCATATATGTGGTCTCATCCTCCAATTGTTTTAGACACTCCATATTATATTCTTCCTCATCCCAGATAACAATGGCTCCTCCTTTATCAGCTGGTCTAATTATTATTTTTTCTTTCATTTGTAGTTCTTTTATGGCTTTTATTTCCTGATTCGTGATATTGCATCCCCTGTTATTTTTAATCTTTCTTAGATCATACTCAACCGATTGACGGAAAGCGATAATTTCCTGACTTAATTCTTGTAAGGGATACTTCTTAGATTTCTTTTTTAAATCTGTATGTATGTATTCCTGTGTGACCACCATAGGTCTCTCCACAGGATTTCTGAGATGGTATTTCTTAAGGCATAGTTTCCTAACAAATTTCTCGACGCCAATATATGCGTCAAAATGATTTAGTTTTTGCGTGGGTGCAAATTTTAACCCCTTATTTAGTAGTCGCATCTGTGTTTCTGTTAGTGTTGTGTTACTTAGATTGACCACTAAATTTTGTGATTCATCTATCTGTGTCTTCGTGTTTCTCTTCCCCCTTCCCCTTCGTATCCCCTTCTTTTTCCCTCCCAATGTGTGTCTCTCTGTTCTCGTGCTGGAGATCTGTGTCTCGTGTTCTGTGATTCCTGTTGGCCTGGTGATCTGTATCTCATCTTGTTCTGTATTTCGTGATGTGTTGGTGTCCTGTGTCTCATATAATTCTGTGTCCTTTCCACGTGATTGTGAGTTTGTTCTACCTGTCTGTGTCGTAGATTGTAGTGATGTGTGCCTGGTGAGTTCTGTTGGTGATTTCGTACCGGAGACTGTTGTGATCTCTCTCGTGTACGCACCCTGTGATGTGAAGGGGTCACATCTAAAATATGCTCCTCTGTTAGTAAATCAAATTTGTTGCTGACTGGAATATTGTATCTATTGCCTTGATCCTCTTTTTCTTGTCTATCCCTTGTGGAACCTTTATTATTATTTTGTGTTATCAGAGGTCTATTTAAATCTTGTTTATTGCCCGAATATTTCTTTATTATTTTTTTGGATTTCCTACTTATAATGTCTTGCTCTGTTTTATCAAGACTTTTAATTAGTCTTTGTTGCCACAACTCATAATCATCATCCCTAGGTAATTTCTCTATTTTTTCTTTTACCAAGTTCAATTGACTCATTATATTTTCCAACATTACAGTCCTTCTTTTTATAATTAGTAATATCAACATTTTTGACTGTTCTTTCAGCAATGCATTCCATTCGAATTCAAAATCCGGATCCCATAGGTCTTGAGCTGGTATTTTACTCAAGCTCAGTCCTCTTGGGATAATATCACAATGGATATATTGTTGCAGGGATTTGATTTCCCATCTCTGCCGTAATTGTTTCAACAGCAGAGATTCAGCCTCCTTAAATAAATCAGTCATTGATTGGTTACAAATGGTTGCATTTGCCTCAGGAACTTCAAAGTTGAACAGCTCAACATTTAGTCTCTTGCTTTCAGCATGATTCCAGATATCCATCCTACTGGGTATGGTGAGCTCTACTCCAAATGGAGTTTGTTAAAAGAAAATGTTCACAGAATGGGGTGGCTCTACCAATCCGTAGGATAGAAAAGGTGCTCACTATCTAAGTGTTAACTCCAAAAACACCAAGAGATTAGTAAATTGTAAAAATAAATAAAGATATGGCACTCAATATCTGGAGGACTGCTCAAAGCAAATTACTTTATTACTACTACTATAACAGTTCTCAATTATTAAAAGATTTAAAATGTCATACAAGATACGTAAATTGTACAGAAATTAAATAACAAAAGGATAAAACATCACAAATGACGATAAGATAAAAAATCACTTGAGGTATAAATGTGTATGTCAGACAGCTTGTAGGTGCTTTCTGAATTTCTGATTAGTCCACCACAGAAAAATTGGTTATCAGCACTATATAGGCTGTTTGTTGGTAATTCTCTGAGATTTTTGAAAGTCACCAATTCTTCAGTTAGTAAAATAATAAGCGATTCTTGATGTTATAACGCAGTGTTAGACTTTACGAAAGAGTCATATTATTCTTATAACACAGTTCTGAAATTTGTCAAATTGTAGAAATACGGGAATTATTAGCTCTGGGTGGCGTCCCACCTATTATCGAGCTGCCTTATTCCCTTACCTCCAACCTATGAGTGCGGCTTTTTCCTTTTGGTCGCCGTTCCTTCAGCGTCCCACGTGTTCAGATTTTCCTTAGCTTCAATTTAGATGAAGAGTGGAACTGTGTCATTCCAAGAAGCTATCAGGCATAAGTCTTTATGTAGGACGAATCAGTCACTTGAGAGGTTAAAACGGAGGTAGAGCTGTAAGTGTCCTTGCGTACGCCAAAATTGTGGTAATGTGGGGTCCAGATTCCTCCCAGACGCGTTTCGAAGTCCCAAAAGGTACTGACTTCTTCCTCAGTGGTGACCTGGCTCCCACTAAACCACCTTTTTATATCCTCTTTCCTAATTGGTTCCAGATGTCCCAAAAACCAGTCCTGGACTGGGATTCAAATTTCACAGTGTCCAAGATCTGGTCTGGAGTATAACAATGTGGTATAATCAATAAAATCGATAAAAATGGAATTAAAATGAAATTAATCAGAAAATGGCACTTCCGTTTCTTCCATAGGTATACTACATCAAAAATCTTACCATTTCTAAAAAAAAAAAAAAAAAGCAGGTGCGTTTTTCATGCGTTTTTTGTGTACCTATGCGTTTTTTTTTTAGAAAAGCTGCTGAAAATTCACCCTTAATCTTTTGGGTGGAGGATTTGATAGTATTTGCTTTCCTTATACCATTAAAGTTCACTTAAGTTAAAATATATAAATGAATATAAAAATTACTTCTTAAAAAGTGATAATCACTACATTTTAATTTATTTATAGACATATAGCAGTAGATGAGACAAAGTAGATAAGTCTAAAAGGAGAAACTTGTAAGGTTGGATGGATGTGAGGTTGTGGTTGAATAAAAGTGGGTGCCTTCCACCGAGGCGCGGTCGGACGTACGTAGCTAATATACCACCCGACCACGCATCGGTGGGAGGCATCCACCCCAGAGCACTCATATTATACAGAAAGCCAAAAATCTCTAATTCTGCATTTAAGCCGTGTGGTATAGGAGTGTCCAGTTCAAAAATCCATCTCGATTCTATTCTGGACATTTTTTCCACATGATTCCCTCCTCTCCAGTCTATCCCAACTTTCTCTATCGCTGCAAAGCTTAAGTTTGTTTGTTGACCATGTTGTTCCTTAAAGTGTTTTGAGAGTGGGTGATCCATGTGGCCTTTCCTAATATTGTTAAGGTGCTCCGCAATCCTTTTCTTTAATGTTCGTTTTGTCCTTCCCACATATATTTTGTTGCATGGGCAGCTTATTATGTAGATAACACTCGTAGTACTACAAGTGAGGTATTCTTTTATTTTATATCTAAGTTGATTAGTCGGGGATGTTATTTCGTGTGTTTTCCGCGGGAAATTTGTTGATCGGCAATTAATGCAGGTGCCGCATCTATAAAAGCCTTTTATATCCAGCATTGTCTGTATCGTGGGTTTATTCGTTTTTTTTCTTTTTTATTGTTGGGGCTACTTTCAAGCCTAAATTGGGGGCCTTATTATATACAATCTGTGGTATTGTCGGGATCAGTGAGCCTATCACTTTATCTTCCTTCAGAAAATGCCAGTGTTTTTTAACTATCTGTTGAATTTTACGATATTGGGCATTAAAGGGTAAGAACAAACTCACAATCACGTGGAAAGGACACAGAATTATATGAGACACAGGACACCAACACATCACGAAATACAGAACAAGATGAGATACAGATCACCAGGCCAACAGGAATCACAGAACACGAGACACAGATCTCCAGCACGAGAACAGAGAGACACACATTGGGAGGGAAAAAGAAGGGGATACGAAGGGGAAGGGGGAAGAGGAACACGAAGACACAGATAGATGATATATCACAAAATTTAGTGGTCAATCTAAGTAACACAACACTAACAGAAACACAGATGCGACTACTAAATAAGGGGTTAAAATTTGCACCCACGCAAAAACTAAATCATTTTGACGCATATATTGGCGTCGAGAAATTTGTTAGGAAACTATGCCTTAAGAAATACCATCTCAGAAATCCTGTGGAGAGACCTATGGTGGTCACACAGGAATACATACATACAGATTTAAAAAAGAAATCTAAGAAGTATCCCTTACAAGAATTAAGTCAGGAAATTATCGATTTCCGTCAATCGGTTGAGTATGATCTAAGAAAGATTAAAAATAACAGGGGATGCAATATCACGAATCAGGAAATAAAAGCCATAAAAGAACTACAAATGAAAGAAAAAATTATAATTAGACCAACTGATAAAGGAGGAGCCATTGTTATCTGGGATGAGGAAGAATATAATATGGAGTGTCTAAAACAATTGGAGGATGAGACCACATATATGAAAGTAAAAATAGATCCAACTAAGGCCTATCAAGAGGAGTTAAAACAACTATGTGAAAAAGGAATCTCACAAAATTTAATAAATAGACAAGAATGCGAATTTATATGTGACACACAGGCAAGAATACCAGTGTTTTACTGTCTGCCGAAGTTACATAAGAACCCGACGCAACCACCCGGTCGACCTATAATATCCGGGATAGGTTCGATTACAAGCAATCTGTCAAAATATATTGACACTCATCTCCAGCCGACAGTAAAAAATACGAAAACTTACATCCGGGACACGACACAAATTATAGATATTCTAGAAAAATTAAAATTCAATCCTGAATGGACAATGTGTACACTGGATGTACGGTCATTATATACAATCATTGACCATCAACAAGGGACGACAGCCATGAGGGATCAATTAATAAAGAAGGGTAGATTAAAAAAAGAACAGATAGGCTTCCTAGAGGAAAGTGTTAACTTCATTTTGTCTCACAATTATTTCTGTTTTGGCTCAAATTTTTTTGTGCAAAAGTGCGGTACCGCCATGGGCACCAGGTTCGCCCCCAGCTATGCGAACCTCTTTATGGCTGATTGGGAAGAGGGGTCCGTTTTGCCGCGGCTGGGGACGGACCTGGTGCTATGGTATAGGTACATTGACGATATTATTTTGGTGTGGAATGGAGATATAGGCTCGTTAACCTCCTTCATAGACGTATTGAATGGTAATGACAGAAACATACACCTCTCATCCAAGATATATGATGGGAATATTGAATTTTTAGATTTAAATATCCGAATTGAGGGTGAAAAAGCAATCTGCAATACCTTTCTGAAGGATGTTGCTAAAAATAGCCTGATCCCCTATACCAGCGGACATCTACCTAGATGGCTGTTAAATATCCCGTATGGACAATTCCGACGCCTAAAACGAAATTGCACTGAAGACGAACAATTTGAAGAGGAGGCCTATAAAATGAAAGAACAATTTGTAACTAGAGAATACCCTGAATCCCTAGTAGACTCATCTTTAGGTAAAGTAAGAGAATTGGATAGAATTTTTTTTTTTAATCCAATTCAAGTGAGGAAGAAGAAAAATAAAGATGAGGGGACTATAAGAATGGTCTTACCCTTCAATGCCCAATATCGTAAAATTCAACAGATAGTTAAAAAACACTGGCATTTTCTGAAGGAAGATAAAGTGATAGGCTCACTGATCCCGACAATACCACAGATTGTATATAATAAGGCCCCCAATTTAGGCTTGAAAGTAGCCCCAACAATAAAAAAGAAAAAAACGAATAAACCCACGATACAGACAATGCTGGATATAAAAGGCTTTTATAGATGCGGCACCTGCATTAATTGCCGATCAACAAATTTCCCGCGGAAAACACACGAAATAACATCCCCGACTAATCAACTTAGATATAAAATAAAAGAATACCTCACTTGTAGTACTACGAGTGTTATCTACATAATAAGCTGCCCATGCAACAAAATATATGTGGGAAGGACAAAACGAACATTAAAGAAAAGGATTGCGGAGCACCTTAACAATATTAGGAAAGGCCACATGGATCACCCACTCTCAAAACACTTTAAGGAACAACATGGTCAACAAACAAACTTAAGCTTTGCAGCGATAGAGAAAGTTGGGATAGACTGGAGAGGAGGGAATCATGTGGAAAAAATGTCCAGAATAGAATCGAGATGGATTTTTGAACTGGACACTCTTATACCACACGGCTTAAATGCAGAATTAGAGATTTTTGGCTTTCTGTAAAATATGAGTGCTCTGGGGTGGATGCCTCCCACCGATGCGTGGTCGGGTGGTATATTAGCTACGTACGTCCGACCGCGCCTCGGTGGAAGGCACCCACTTTTATTCAACCACAACCTCACATCCATCCAACCTTACAAGTTTCTCCTTTTAGACTTATCTACTTTGTCTCATCTACTGCTATATGTCTATAAATAAATTAAAATGTAGTGATTATCACTTTTTAAGAAGTAATTTTTATATTCATTTATATATTTTAACTTAAGTGAACTTTAATGGTATAAGGAAAGCAAATACTATCAAATCCTCCAGCCAAAAGATTAAGGGTGAATTTTCAGCAGCTTTTCTAAAAAAAAAAACGCATAGGTACACAAAAAACGCATGAAAAACGCATGAAAAACGCACCTGCGTTTTTTTTGTTTTTTTTTTAGAAATGGTAAGATTTTTGATGTAGTATACCTATGGAAGAAACGGAAGTGCCATTTTCTGATTAATTTCATTTTAATTCCATTTTTATCGATTTTATTGATTATACCACATTGTTATACTCCAGACCAGATCTTGGACACTGTGAAATTTGAATCCCAGTCCAGGACTGGTTTTTGGGACATCTGGAACCAATTAGGAAAGAGGATATAAAAAGGTGGTTTAGTGGGAGCCAGGTCACCACTGAGGAAGAAGTCAGTACCTTTTGGGACTTTGAAACGCGTCTGGGAGGAATCTGGACCCCACATTACCACCATTTTGGCGTACGCAAGGACACTTACAGCTCTACCTCCGTTTTAACCTCTCAAGTGACTGATTTGTCCTACATAAAGACTTATGCCTGATAACTTCTTGGAATGACACAGTTCCACTCTTCATCTAAATTGAAGCTAAGGAAAATCTGAACACGTGGGACGCTGAAGGAACGGCGACCAAAAGGAAAAAGCTGCACTCAGAGGTTGGAGGTAAGGGAATAAGGCAGCTCGATAATAGGTGGGACGCCACCCAGAGCTAATAATTCCCGTATTTCTACAATTTGACAAATTTCAGAACTGTGTTATAAGAATAATATGACTCTTTCGTAAAGTCTAACACTGCGTTATAACATCAAGAATCGCTTATTATTTTACTAACTGAAGAATTGGTGACTATCAAAAATCTCAGAGAATTACCAACAAACAGCCTATATAGTGCTGATAACCAATTTTTCTGTGGTGGACTAATCAGAAATTCAGAAAGCACCTACAAGCTGTCTGACATACACATTTATACCTCAAGTGATTTTTTATCTTATCGTCATTTGTGATGTTTTATCCTTTTGTTATTTAATTTCTGTACAATTTACGTATCTTGTATGACATTTTAAATCTTTTAATAATTGAGAACTGTTATAGTAGTAGTAATAAAGTAATTTGCTTTGAGCAGTCCTCCAGATATTGAGTGCCATATCTTTATTTATTTTTACAGTAACACAATAAATTAAACATATATAATGGAGAGAAAATAGCATATTTAACCATCCCTCAAGATGACACTTGATGTCCTTCTAAAGTTGGATTTCATTTAAAACAAACAAGTAAAACCGCACCAAGATCACTTCATATTATTAAATATACCACCACTATAAGAATTTGTAGTAGTTAATACAAAATATTTCCCCACTAATATCGCATCACTATCTTACTCAAAGAGCACTTCACTGGCTACACTATAAACATAGAGTTCTATTTCTATATCATACTATAAATGAAATCAGCCAGTAAAACTATCACCAGATATCTAACCATTTAACCACAACCTATATTAAAATATCACTTATTTATACACGCTACCTATATTGAAACATAATTTCTCAACAAAGTAATAAGCTATAACCTTCATGCAACTTAATACCAACATGTATATACACATGATTCACAATGGAATGGACATGTTTTTATATTTATTAGCTTTAAACTATTACAGTTACTATTACTATTAATAGTTACTATTACTATACAGTTACTATTATTTATTAGTTTTATTAGTATTGTCCCATGAGAGCAAGACAATCCATTCCATGTTTTCATTATTACTCTGGATTTTTTGGGAATGCCTCCCCTAAAGTGATGCAATTTCCCTTTAAAAGCTGTACCATATTCCTATGCTGCAGGCCACTGAGGAAGAAGCATAGCGCTTCGAAACACATTTTGTATTCCCTGCAGTAAAATATATACTTTACATTTTTAAGCGATCGCAATAATTTAGCAAGGGATCAAACATCCAATTAGTTTGAACAGAACACATCAAAGAAAACTAACAGCCCAGCACCTCTGTATTCAGAGGACAAGATACTGCTGAAGCTGGTGAGCTCAGCGGAGAAAACCAGCACAAATCGCTGCTGAGGACTTCGGATTCATTCAACAACTATAGGACCGGTAATGTAATAACAAAGACTGAAAGTGCCGAGATAACACACATAGTGTTAAAGTCTTCTGTGTGGAAGTAATAGCTGGATATGCTGGCAGATTTATTTCTGTCTGGTGCATCTGTTGATGTGGGACTATCGGACATACTGATCGATATATGTGATATATATACACCTAGTCCCACTTAACAAATAGCACCTCTCTATCACTCAAGCAGCGATCAGCTGAATCCTTACCCCTCTATTTCACAACAGGATTATCAACTATACCAATATGGAAGGACTTATTTTTTTATAATTAAGGAAGAAAAACCAATACCTACAATTAGATGTCACTTTATCCCAATCGCTTCATAGCTTTCTAAGCTTTCTAAGCAAATGCACAACCTACTGAACATAAGTTAAAATACTACTATCTTGCAAACATTAACGGATGGAAAAATCCCTAATACATTTTAAATTTTTTCTTATTTTTTTCTGATATTTCTAGTATTTTTCTTATATTTTATTTTTTGCTTTCTACTTATTATCTTTTTGTTTGTTTTCTATTTTAAGGTTTCCACTCAAAGAAATAGGTTTAATAAATAAAATTTTACAGCATTTTTAATAGTCATTTTTATAACCACTATAGTTATAGCTATTGATGATATGCGCATAATGCTTTTTATTCTGCATTCTAGCAAAACAAATTATATTGCACCAAGATCCATTTTTATTGTTATATTAAACTACTTAAACATATTGTGATTAATATATACAGCCAGAGATATCAGAGTACCCCCCACATCTCTAATTTATTACAATATGAAATTATATTGTTCTGTGTTAGGTTGAACTTTATCATATTTCCCTGTCTTGTGGAATGTTAACCTGAGAATGTACCCTAAAGGAAGAGGTAGTATTATCTACTGATTAGTTGCACAATAATAATAGCTAATCCTAGGTAAGTGAGCCATTGACTTACTGCTTTCCTAAATTTGTGGGCTGTGCTTCAGGATCAGTCTGATGCCTTGCTGGTTTCGGATATAATTCAGGTAGAAGGTGATTAATTGGATTGATTTATGTCAACGTATTTGACTGATTTAAAGTGTTATTGTGTTATTATATTATACTTGATTTTGCTTCTAACTTGCTCAAACTGTAGAAGGCGTGTGTTTGATGATATGAATTTTGTTTTGTTCTCTGGTGTCATGTGAAGAGTTAAGTAACTCTGAGCGGGAGGGGGGGGGGCTGCTTTTGGAAACAGAAGCAGTCCATGTGATTCTGGAAAAGGCCCCTTGCAGTTCTTAGTGTACGACCCGGAAAAGGGGGCACTGAGTCAGGGGCCAGTTTGTGTTATTCGTCTTACATCTGCTACTAAAATACTACACTGGTATTAACCTAAGGGTTAGTGTGGAGACAGGACACTCTTTACACGCTGTGGCTGCTTTTGAAGCAGGCAGAATACGTGTGTCTTTGTAAAGTACTAACATACTATACAGTAAATTAGAGCTGCAGTTAACAGTAAATTGGACACAGATTTATTGATTTGCCAAGTGTACTGGTTTGAATACAATACAGAAAGGTCTGATGTATGAGGAATACATTGGAATTACTATTGGACTGTCTTTATATGTTTTTGTGTGCATTTATTTGTGGTACAGAGTTTGTCTAAAGGCAAGGGAAGTGCAAGCCTCTTACCCAGATATACCGCTCATTTCCTACATACAGTTTACAGAAATATAGTCTGACCCAGCTAGGAAAACTCTGTAGCCTAAGATAAGATACATAGGCAGGAATAACCAAAGGTCAGGGATCGCTACCCTCACCAGGTTGCTATGGGAGCTAGTTCTAGCAAGCGAGAAAGAGAAGAAAAGGGTTGTCCCAGGACTACAATAAAGTGCTTGGTAGAACTAGAACATGGGAAGTGAGCAGTTAAGAATGCTACTGCTATTCTTAAGAAAGCTGGTATGCCATCTGTTGGGTGTTTGGATGCCGCCAGGTGGAGAAAATTTAAAATAGAAGAGAAGCAATGGATAGAAAAACATGGTTACGAGACACAGGTGGAGGCGTGGCTGAGTACCTCCACAAGACATGCTGAGATGTATGCAAATGTATCACGTGTAATTATCTAGTTTTAATTATTCAATCATAAGTATTGTAACCACCCTGAAAACCCCTCAGTTACTCCCATTATCCTAAAGGTATATCAATAAAGGTTTTGAGGCGGTACTCAGATCTCCTCAGATACAACTCCTTTGATTGTGTCTGTGCTATCAGCCGATTGATTTAATTATTTAATATTGATTATTTGTACCTGGACATTCAACTATTCTAACAGTTTTCAACTACATTTAGGCCTGTTTCCAGGCACAAAATTAGTGAGTTTGCCAGAACCAGAGTTTCGGCCCTGACACAGCCCTCATGCCCTCGCTCCACCCCAATCCTGCCCAACTGTCGAAGAACTTGCGACTGTACTTTTGTGTGCCTAAAACATTTGCCTTAGTAAATATGCCCCAATGTGTTGACTGTGGGTGTGGATCCTGAGCCTGGGACATAACATACTGCCTGTGAGTATTGGTATTGCGCCTAGAGTTCCTGGTAGACAAACACCTGGTATAGTAAGGGACTATACTTGTGGCGTTAGTGCTCAGCCAAACCAATTTTTTTTTTGTTTTTTTTTGTTTGAAATATAACAGGCAAGCTTCCTGTTTGGACTTTATCCCCAAGTTCCCTTTACATAAGATGTCCTTCCTTTTTCACATGACTGTATGACGTATCACATGATGATCATGTTTCCTGGATTTCCTTAGTAAAAGAACAAGAGCTAAAATCTGTTTCTTTTTCCAGGTGCTCCATGTACTATAACAGATGGTGACCAGAGAAAAAAGACACTAGTAAAAGCCATTCAGAAAACAGGTAAAACATTTGAGAAAAATATTACGGTGACCTAATACATGACAAACTACAATAAGTCACAGCTAACAAACAATAGCTGTGGACCTTAAAGGATAATACCCCCTAGACATTTATGGAATATTCACAAGCTATGCAATAAATAGGGGCATATTGGCCATTGATTATATCAAGTAAAATTGCAGTCAGCTGCTAGGGTTCTGTTGTCATCGAAACAATTTTTATTTTTATTTTTTGGGGGGGGGGTGGGGGGGGGTGGTGGTTTCAGGGGAGACTGGGAACATAAAAGTGGTCCTGAAAAAATAAAAAATAAAAGTGCCCTTATGTTGCAGCCACTTAAAGTAAGCGGGCCAGCAATACTATAGTGCTGAATAAAGCTGAACTACTACAGTGTCGCACAAAATACGGTCCCAGCAGAGCCAAATACCACAGTACAGAGCCAAATACTATAGAGCAGCACAATATACTTTATACTGCTCCAGCCGAACCAAAGCTTCAGTTGTACATTCTGTCCTCCTCCTCCTCCAATTGTCTCCAATTAAGGTATGGAAAAGGGTCTGAGTAGGTGAGATGCTGATCACAGCACTAAGCCAGCCCTGCCTCCAGCATCTTGCCTGGTCTTTCAGGGCTATCAAATATACAGGAAAATAGAGCACTACATAACTATTGCATCTACTCATCTACTGATAGCGTTTTTTATGCTCCCCAAATGGCCAAGTTAAAAAAAAAATAATAATCAACACCTGTCCCATTCCACCCTGCAGTCTACATTTCAGGCAAGAGGCCTCTTCTGACTTGCGACCTGAGATTCCTGCTTCCTGACATAGGAGGTTGCAATTACATCATTGAGCCTCCTGAAACATGACATTGCAACTGCTTGCACCATTTTACTGCCACATAGGCTACAGGCCTAGTAGCCTGTGGCCAATGAGGATGAACACCATGGTAGGGAGTATTCAATTGCATCACTGTCCTGAGATGATACCGGGTTTATACTTCACTGGGCCTTAAGCCCCTTGCAGACTAGCGTTCCTTCCGCAGTGAGTCCGCATCGCAGCACCCGGCCTGACACCTCCCAGCACTGACGGGATTCACAAAGCATTATATTGATTTATGATGCTATGTAACCCTTACAGTTCTGGAATGTATTGGATAACACTGGCAAAATGCTGCCAGTGTTATCCAATACATTCCAGAACTGTAAGGGTTACATAGCATCATAAATCAATATAATGCTATGTGACCCCCGGCAGCGCTTGGAGGTCTAGCCGGAAGCTGTGTTGCGGACTCTCTGCGGGAGGAACGCTCGTCTGCAAAGGGCCTTAATGTTACACAAATAACAAGGGAGTTATTCTGATTACCTGATTGGCGTAGTGAAGGAATTTTTTCCCTATAGTGAGGAAAGTTGGCTCCTACCTCACAGGTGTTTTTTTGTTTGCCTTCAGCATTATGTCAGTGTTATCCAATACATTCCAGAACTGTAAGGGTTACATAACATCATAAATCAATATAATGCTATGCGACCCTGTCAGTGCTGGAAGTTTAGGATGAGAACTATATTGTATTCACATTGCTAGTCCGCAGTATGAAACTCGCTCGTCTGAAAGCGGCCTTTTAGTGAGTTCACCACCTCCTCTGGCAGAAAGTTCCTACAGTCTCATTGCTCTTATAGTAACAAATACCCTTCTATGTTGATATAGAAACCTTCTCTTCTCTAGTTGTAGTGGATGCTCCCTTATTACGGTCACAGTCCTGGGTATACACAGATCATGTGGAAGATCCTTAATATATTTATACATAGTTATTAGATCTCCCTTCAGTTGTCTTTTTTGTAAACTAAATAAACCTAATTTTGATCATCTTTCTGGCAGGGGTGTGGCTAGAACTGACAGAGCCCCACAGCAAATTTTCTACAGTAAGGACTGGTCATCAGTAGTCAAAAGCTTTTTTTAACCCCTTAAGTACCCGCGCTGTACATGTACGGCACTGGTGGATGTGACTTAAGGACCAGTGCCCGCCCAATCAGTGACAATGTTCCGGCAGTCACTTATAGCCGTACCACTGCTGTATGCGCCAGCATAGGTGAAAACACCGATGCTGGCGCATGAACCCTCGAACTGCCGTGGTCAGCGCTTGCCGCGGAACGTGCAGGATCCTGCCGGGTCCAGGGTGGCCATCGAGTCCCCCCACTGCTGTGATGGGGAAACAATGGCAGGGAAGGCAGCCCAATGCCTTCCTTAGGCATCGTGGCTGCCTTCCTTGACAGCCTGTGAGATCCAGCCCCCTCGATCTCATAGGCAGGAAGGCTGCAAGTGTATTACAATGTGTAATACACTTACATCCAATGCATTACAATACAGAAGTATTTTAATGCATTACAAAGGGTGTCAGACCCCAAAAGTTTAGGTCCCAGAGTGGGACAGAAAAAAAAGTGAAAAAATAAAGTTTTACAAAAAAATTAAAAGTTTCAATTAAAAAACTAAAAAAGCATCCTTTTCCCAAAAGAAACAAAAAAATTGTACAAAATAGGGAAAAAAAGAAAAGTAGACATATTAGGTATAGCCGTGCCCATATCGACCAGCTCTATAAAATATCATATGACCTAACCCCTCAGGTGAACACCATCAAAAAAAATGATTAGATCTTAGATTCTGCCATTCACCAGCGTACTTAGTGCAGGGAGAGACGTGTCTGCAGGCGTTAAAGACAGTGATCGAAAAATCGTCATTCTGCCCAAAAAAAAGATTTACAAGTGCAGGGAAAGATTATTCAAGATGCAGGGAAAGTATGTGGTGGAATAATTCCACTGCTTTTCAGTTGAACAGGGTTCATTTGGGGAGGTGACAGCCTGAGTAATAGGAACATTCTTAATAGACCTTGCAGCACTGACTGGGCTCCCAAATTGCCATTATACAGCTCTTTAATTCCAGCAAACCGTTTTTATTAGGGTGCAAGTGCTGTTTGATACAGGCATTAACAGTGGTTATTACAAGGAAATATTTCTATGTCTTATTTACCCTTGTACGGTACACTTATCTGTAGTAAAGACTTTAGTTGGATGTTTTTAGTGGAAAAAGAAAAAATATATTTGCCGCTCAGCGGTGTAGTTATTTCTTGTAAAGCCTTTTGTGATGTGTATTAGCGCAAAAATAAAAAAATACATTTGCAGCTCTGCGGTGCACTTATCTGTAGTAAATGCTTTGATGGCGTGTTTTAGCGGAAAAAGAAAAAATACATTTGCCGTTCTGCGGTGCAGTTATTTTTTGTTAAGCTTTTAGCGATGTGTATTAGCCACTAAAGGCATGGATGTGATAGGCCAGGGCAGCATGTGACCCAGCATCTATATCAGCTGGAGTCACGTAGCGATGCATGTCACTCTGCTCTGATTAGTGTAAGGATAGGATGCTGCTGCTGTGAGGGAGAGAATAGGAAAGAATCTGTTATCAGAAGTGCTTGTTTTACTAAACGATCTACAGTAATCTTTTTTTGTGGGTGCAGCGCACAATATTTTTACCCTGCCCTGAGCCTAGTGACTCTGAAAAAGAACTTTTATCCGTCTGTTAGTTAGGTGAGCGTCGGCGGCGATTTTATGCAAGTTCAGAACACCAGCACAGCATATGTGCTTTTGTGACAGTCAAATACAAGCTTGAAATACTGCAAAAATATTCTGGGTTTAACAAAACACCAATTTTTGGCAATACCCTACATCTGGGGCCTTTGCTGCATCTGTCAGTTTAAAATGCAAGCTTTAAAAACTGCAATAATATTCTGGGTTTAAAAAAAAACACCAATTTTTTGGCAATACCCTACATCTGAGGCCTTTGCTTCATCTGTCAGTGTGAAATACAAGCTTGAAATACTGCAATAATATTCTGGGTTTAAAAAAACACCCAATTTGGGCAATTTCTTACAATTGGGGCCTTTGCTGTATCTGTCAGTGTGAAATACAAGCTTGAAATGTTGCAACAGCGGCGAAACATGTCGAGAGGGGCAGTAATTATATATGTGTGATTTTAAACAGGGCTGAGCAATAGAAACAATACATCAGCTGAGGATAGATAGAGTGACTGAGTGGATGCATATGTGGATGGGCTGGAATGCCAGCAGATAGTAATCTGAGTGTAGTGATACAAACAGCCACATTTCACAAACGCTGGCAGTAATTAATCGGTATGTGGTGATACAAAAAAGCCATATTGTGTGAACGCTGGCAGTGAATCTGCATGTGGTGATATAAAAAGCCACATTGTGTGAACGCTGGCAGTGAATCTGCACATGGTGATACAAACAGCCACAATGTATGTACACTGGCAGTGATCAATCTGCATGCGGTGATAGATTTAACCACATTGTGTGGTTAGTGTGGCAGTGAATCTGCACGTGGTGTTACAAATAGCCACATTGTATGAACACTGGCAGTGAACAATCCGCATGTGGTAATGCAAATAGCCACATTGTGTGAACACTGGCAGTGAATTTGTACGTGGTGAGACAAATAGCCACATTATATGAACACTGGCAGCGAATAATCTGCAGGTGGTGATATATAGCCACATTGTATGAATGCTGGCAGTAAGTTATTTGAATTAGGTGATACAAATGGCCACAGTGTATAAATGCCGCAAGTGAGCAATTTGAATGTGGTAATACAAATAGCCACAGTGCATGAACGCTGGCAGGGAACAATTGATATGTGGTAATACAGACAGCCACATTGTGTGTGCACCTAGTGAATTGAGCAGAAAACTGCCAATTAGTGTTGCGCAAACTTATAATAAACAGTGTGGCTGCCTGATCGCCAATTTGTGATAAGTCCTAACCGTCCCCAGTGGCTACTGTGGATGGTGACAGATGGACGCTAGTCTGTTCCATATAACACAATGTGGTAATAATATCCATAAACACACAGATAAATAAAGCACCCACTCAGTCCTCCCAGCAATTCCAAGACTACAAGTGACATATTGCCAGTCCCTGATAGTTTTAATAGTTCATGATCTGTCGTCTGTAGGTTTAATTTTAAAGGTACAATTAAAGAATTAGTTTTATATACATTAAACTTTTTTGTTGGGACCCCTAAAGGGATTTTTTGGTCTGGATGACCTTTTGTATAAGTGAATTTTCATCCCGAGGGCTCCAACCTAGGGCTCATTTTGTTGTTTAACAATCTTGAAATACTGCAATAATATTCTGGGTTTTAAAAAAACACACAATTTGGGCAATATCCTACATCAGGTGCCTTTGCTGCTTTCTTAAGTGTGAAATACTAGCATAAAATACTGCAATAATGGGGCGTGGCCTGATCGCTGATGGCGCCGGTCGCATAGTTCTTCTGCTCCGGACTAAGGCATCTTAAACGGCTTACAGCAACTACTCCAGCACCCTAATTTTATCAGGCACGTTCTTATAAAGCGCACCAGCCATGGGGAAGGTTCGGAGGCGTCCTGCTCCGACGAAGCTAACCGAATTCTTCGGTAAATCGACCCCAACAGAGTCGGGCCTGAGAGGGACCCCACCTCCATCATGCACACCGACTCCTCCGGAGGGAACGCCATCGCAGCCTGTACACAGCTCGGCTGCTAGGAGCGGGCTTGAGAGGGAATCCCTTGAACACACGCAGCTTACTGCAGATGTTATGCGTTCCATGCTGGATGCTCTGCGCTCCTCCATGAAGGAAGACATGCTGGGACTTTTGAAGGATCTTAGAAAGGACATTCAAAACATAGGTGACCGCACCTCGCACCTAGAGGGGAAGATGGCTGAATTTGCTGCCTCCCACAACACCCTCATCGATTCCCATGAAGCTATTGTCACGGCTGAGGATGGGGGAAACCCTCAGCCGTGAGATGCCAGAAGATGGAAAGGTCGCTACTTGGCCAGAACCACAGAATTAGGGAGCAGGTCACCTCCTAGAGCTTCACTAATCTGACCCTGACTCCTAGCTGCATGAGCCGCCCTTGAAGGTAGGAGGGCTCATGCTCAGGGATCGGCGGAGGGTCAGAAGGGATCCGAGGTTCCTGAGCATGAGCCCTCCTACCTTCAAGGGCGGCTCATGCAGCTAGGAGTCAGGGTCAGATTAGGGAAGCTCTAGGAGGTGACCTGCTCCCTAATTCTGTGGTTCTGGCCAAGTAGCGACCTTTCCATCTTCTGGCATCGCACGGCTGAGGGTTTCCTCCATCCTCAGCCGTGACAGTATGACCACAAGGGTAGCTCTCACTGGCAGATGGTATAAACCAGGAGGATGACATCAGCTAACCATGGCTGAAGTACCCCTCAGAGTCTGGCATCCAGCAGGAGCTAAATAGCCCCAAGTGGCCACACCCAGACACACACCCAGTGTTCACACACAAGGAAGGGAGTTAACCCTTCCAACACCAGGCAAGGGAAAAAGCCATTTAAAGGGGAAGTGTACATTAAACAATTACACTGCAGCTGTTACCGCAGGCAACGACATGCTTGGCAACCATGTCCTGGGAGTCAGCCAGAAGGCCGAGACACTGCCACCACATGTACAAAATACCAAACGTTGCCACGGGCAGCCACAGTGAAGGGAAGTGTCACAGTGCACACCTACATAAACCTCGTGCACACCAGGTGTAACCGCATGCACTTGACAGCAAGCTGCCTAGCAACAGCTCAGGCTGCTATACTGCCAAGTACCAATCATGTTGCCAGCGGCAACCACACGTGAGGCAACATATTAACAGCACTCACCAGTGGTTGAACAATAAATCCCAAACCGCAGGCAACTGCATGCGGATCCAGAGTCACGACCATGACCATGGTCGTGACAGCTATATGGAAGAGGATATTGCCAAGATAACGGCTAAGCTGCAAGACCTGGAGGATAGACACAGGCGGAATAATGTTAGAATCCGCGGGATTCCAGAGTCGGTGGAAGTACATGAGCTGGAGCATTTTCTGCAGCAACTGTTAAAAGCGGCACTACCTGAGTCTACAGAGAGGGACTTGATCATAGATCGTATCCATAGGGTGCCTAAGCCTAAAGGTCTGGATCCTTCACTCCCCCGCGATGTTATTGCTAGGATCCACTTTTACACCATAAAGGAAGCGTTCCTGAAGGTTCTGAGGCAGAACCCGTCCCCATCGGAGGACTTTACAGGGATTGCGGTATACCCGGATCTTTCCGCAGCCACGCTTGCAAAGTGCAGAGAGTTCGCCCCGATTACCGCTGTGCTGAGACAGCATCAAATTAAATATCGCTGGGGTTTTCCAGTAAAGCTGATGGTCACATATAATGGGGGCCTGCAAGTTTTCAACTCACCTCAAGCGGCGACTCGCCACCTGTCCGAATGGGGCTTTACCAGCGGGGACTCTGTCCGGGCGAAGGAAGATGCACCACGGCCTGACAAGATTCCACCGGAATGGGACGTTGCCCGACATGTGAGTTTTCACTGGCAGGGAGTAGTCGGTTGACTTTTTTTTTTGGATGTTATTGGTCCGAAGTGGAGAGCTGTAGTTCTCTGCCCCGACTGGACTTGTTTTTTCTCTGGTCTCTTGACCAGTGTTTTTTGGTCAGGCTTGACACGCTTTGAACACGCATTATGTTCTCATATTATTTTTCTTTTTATATGTGTTTTAATTAATTTTTTCGGTTCATTCCTATACTCATAATGTATGCGACATGTGCTCTCAGATTTCTGGAAATGGCGGGATTAAACAGGGAGGTGTGGTGCATTACAGCGAGCTCCTACAAATAAGCAATGGGGTTAAAAATATTGTCCTTAAATGTGCGCGGGCTAAATTCTCCGTACAGACGCACACAGCTTTGGTCGGATGCTCTTAAATCTAATTGTGACGTACTTTTTGTTCAGGAATCACATCTGCTGGAAAAAGATGCGTTTAGATGTAAACACAGAAGCTTCCCTGTGGTGCACCATTCCCACACATGTAAAAAGAGGAAAGCAGGGGTCTTTATTGGAGTAAAGTCTAATATTGCCTTCTCCTTACAGAAATGTATAACTGACTCAGCTGGGAGATATGTTATTTTACTGTGTAGTCTAGATGGTAAACCATATACTTTGGTGTCTGTTTACGCCCCCAATGTCAGACAGGTGGTCTTCTGCAGGAGTCTGTTTAACAAAGTGGAGAAAATAGCGGTGGGAGAAGTAGTACTAGGAGGAGACTTTAATATACCGATTAACTCAGCGTTAGACTGTAAGTCTAAACAGGTGAATAGTCGAGTAGACCTACAGGTGACTTTATATGAATCTACCTTTCACGATATCTGGAGATATCAGCACAGTGAGGAGCGAGATTACACGTTTATATCAACTGCGCACTTATCCCAGTCTCGTATTGACTATATCCTAGTTTCCAAAGGCCTTCTGCACAGGGTCGTAAGGTCTGACATTGGGGGAGCGACTTGGTCGCGTCCACAATGGAGATTGAACACTTATCTATTGAAATGTCCTGATAGAGTTAGGCAGATCACTGATTCTTTACAAGAATTTCTGGCGTTTAACGATCTCCCTGATACTAGTGTACACAATCTCTGGCTTTCCCATAAAGCTTATATGAGAGGGATCCTATTACAAAAGGCGGCAAGAATGAACAAGAGCAGAAATAGAGCTATTCAAGATGCCCTATTTCGGCTACAGGCCGCAGAGAATAATCATAAGTTAAACAACAACTCTTCCACATTGGCTTTCCTTCAGGAATGTAGAGCTGAGCTTAGGACTATTTTTTTGTATCGTCAGGAACTAGGTATGAAGCGTATGCAGACAAAACTTTTACCACACAGGGGATAGAGCAGGAGCATTATTGGCACTCAGATTAAAGAGCAGAGCAGCTGCAGCTAGGATAACTAGTTTAAAATATAACAGTAAAGTGTATTCACACCCTCGGGAAATAGCCGATGCCTTTGCGGCATATTATTCCTCCCTTTATAACTTGCGATCAGATGGTCACACGGTTCAGCCATCCGAAGAAGCAATCTCAGTCTATCTAGAACTCCTTAAGCTTCCCAAAGTTTCTGAGGATGACTTGTGTATTCTGAACAGGCCAGTTACTTCGGAGGAGATCTCCACTACAATTAAAAACACCCTGTCTCAGTGCCATCTTAAGAGCATTATAGGCCCCCGGGCAATACAGTGCACTGGGGCCCTGTCTACACAATCACGCACTAGAATAAAAATGCAAATTATCAATAAGGCGATATTTATTGGTACTTTCAACAAAATCAGTGTTTAAACATTAAACACAACGTTTGAACAATATAACATGAGCTTGAAAAGCAAGAAATTGAAAAACAAGACATTACTGATTAAAATTGGACAGTACAAAAACACTAATCATTTATTAAATTTGCGACACTTTTTTGTACTGAATTCCTTTATAACTGGCTTGAAGTCAATGGTTTTTAGGATGTCATTTTCAATGCACATTAGTGAAAGCCAGTTCAAACGATGCTGCCCCATTGTGCTGCGAAGCTCATTTTTTATCAGTTTCAATCTTGAGAACGAACGCTCTCCTGCACAGTTGGTCACCATCATGCACATGAACACTCTGAGTGCAATTTCCACATTCGGAAAAACAGATTTCAAGTTGTCTGAAATTATTTTTCTGTACAATGCAGGAAGAGTCTCACAATTTTGATCAAGAATCATGTAGTGCTTGAGATGCTCACATTCATTTAGTAGGTCACCATAATCAAGATCTTTGTGATAAACATTAGCCAGGTATTCACACCTTTTTTTTAGGTCATCAGAACGAATTGTTTTTAATTCACAGAAGAATGAAAACATATTTCCAATCGATGAATAAGCTTCTGCACGTTTTGTCAGTGCAGGAATTAGAGAGTCCAGAACAGGAAGGAATGTTTCCACCTTAAACTTTTCACTTTTACTGAGAAGTACCTCTTCTTCTGATCCGTCATATCTAGTGAGGCGTACACTTCGCTTTCCTTCCCGTTTTTCCTTATATTCTGAATCTGGACACCTACTCCTGGCTTTCAATTCATATGCACTAAATCTGTCTCTAGTATCCTGAAGATAAGTTTTTAGAGACTCAAGAAGGTTCATGGCAACAAGTATATTCATATCCTCTGATTGCACGACCTTGCTTGTTTTGTTGACTCTTTCAAGAACGTCATTCCAAAGAATTGTGAGGAAGATCGTTTCCAGGTTTTCCATTTTGTCACTCAATCCTTTTGCCTCTCGCCTTGTATTTACTTCCTGTTCAGTGTCAGCTGATACAGAATCTAGTGCATTTTTAATTTTCTCAAAACCCTCATGTAAAGCATGAACAGCATCAAAATGTGCCGACCATCTTGTGTCAGACAGACGCTTGACCACAATGTTTTTCCCAAGAGATGTTGCAAGAATATTCCATCGATGTGTGGAAGCAGAGAAGAATGAATAAAGACACTGAACAAAGTCGAAGAATTTTACACACTGTAGACAACACTCTGCTGCTTTTACTCCCACCAGGTTCAAGCTGTGTCCAGCACAGGGGACATACATGGCAAACTCATTCAACTGAAGAATCCGTGCTTGCAATCCAGTATAGCGTCCAGACATATTTGAGGCATTGTCATATGACTGACCACGGCAGTTGGATAGTGGAATTTTGTTCTCCTTAAGGAATCCCACAACAGTGTCGGCAAGATTCTTTGCTCCATGAGAAAAGATGGGGATGAACTTAAGAAAACGTTCCACGGGTTCACATCCTCGAATGTACCGGACAGTAAATGTCAGTTGATCGGTGTGTGAGATGTCTGGAGTGGAATCTACACTTATTGAATAATATTTTGATTCTTTTATTTCTTCAAGAATAGCAGAAAGAACATGTTGTCCCATTATTTCAATGAATTCCTCACAAATGTTTGCTGATAAATATGATGGGTTCCCCTTTCCTGGATTCCCATACAAAAAAGGGTCAAATTCACTTAACAGCTCAAGAATACCCAAATAGTTTCCATTTTTAGCAGACCCAATTATTTGGTTTTCTCCACGAAATGGCAAACCTCTGGAGGCAAGAAAGCGAATTACAGAAACCACTCGTGTCAACACTTTATGCCAATACTCCTGCTCTGAGCGAAGTTGTTGAAGTAATAGTGTATCAACATTTCCAGTTTCTTTATGGCGAATAAAATATGCCGTCATGCACTTGCGATGTTCTTCTCCATTTTCATGTTCACCAATAACATTGCTGTGTTTCCAGTCATTATATCCTGATGTAGCAAAGGGAGATTCTGTCTTGGAAAATAGGCGACATGCAAAGCAGTACAAACGACCTTGGGATGGCGAATAGAGTAGCCATTCACGCTTTACACACTCGCCATTCCGCAATTCACGTTTAAACAGATTCTTTGACAAATACCTTGTCTGTGTATTTTCTCTTCCAGTTCCCTTATACACTCTGCCTGAGTTTAAAAGGTTGCAGTCATGATTCTGGCATGCTGTCGGCCCACTACGAATCCAGTAATCCACTGTACTAGTATTGCTAATATCCCATAGCCCCGGATCTGTGTCTTGGGTTGCAAACTCCCTTACTGATACAGATGTGGGCATTTCCTCTTGTGGATTTTCCCCAGCAGTAGGATCAGGTAATGATACCATTGGTATTTCTGCTGGAATTGGAGTGCATGTAGATGTGGATGCTACATCTGGAGGAGCAGAACTACTGGCTGACGTTGCACCTGGATTGAGCCAAGATGTTAGTTTTGGAAGTTTGCACATTTTCTCTTTCTCCTCTGCAGCCTTTTTCCTCTTCTTAGCCCCCCATATGCCTCTCTCCATTAGCCCCCCATATGCCTCTCTCCATTATTAGCCCCCATATGCCTCTCCATTAGCCCCCATATGCCTCATCATTAGCCCCCATATGCCTCATCATTAGCCCCCATATGCCTCTCCATTAGCCCCCATATGCCTCTCCATTAGCCCCCATATGCCTCTCCATTAGCCCCCATATGCCTCTCCATTAGCCCCCATATGCCTCATTAGCCCCCATATGCCTCTCCATTAGCCCCCATATGCCTCTCCATTAGCCCCCCATATGCCTCTCTCCATTAGCCCCCCATATGCCTCTCTCCATTATTAGCCCCCCATATGCCTCTCCATTAGCCCCCATATGCCTCTCCATTAGCCCCCCATATGCCTCTCTCCATTAGCCCCCCATATGCCTCTCTCCATTAGCCCCCCATATGCCTCTCTCCATTATTAGCCCCCCATATGCCTCTCCATTAGCCCCCCATATGCCTCTCCATTAGCCCACATATGCCTCTCCATTAGCCCCCTTATGCCCCCAGCAGCCACATTTTCTTATAAAATAAAAAAATCACTTACCTCTCCTGCTCCTGGACGCCGCCTGCCTCTCCTCAGTCGACTCTGTGCTCTGAACTGGCGCGCACAGCGTGAGGTCACAGAGCGCCCTCACGCTGTGCGCAGCCCTGCACAGCCGACAGCCGAGGACCAGGAAGTGGTGAGTACAGAGCGTTCACCACTTCCTGGTCTCTCGGTTCTAATGAGCGCTTCCATAATGGAAGCGCTCATTAGTATTCAACTGGGGGGTGGGCTGGTGGGTTCACTGGGCAGGCGGGCCCCCAGGCAAGTGGGGCCCCCGGGCAACTGCCCAGCGTGCCCATTCGAAAAGACGGCCCTGCCCTGTCTAATAAGGCTCCGGGACCTGACGGATTCCCGGCAGAATAATATAAAACATTCCACTCAGCGCTTGTACCTTATCTAGTTAAGCTGTATAATGCTTTTATGACTTCTGGAGACATTCCCTCTGAAATGTTGCAGGCCACTGTAGTCACTCTACCCAAACCAGGGAAGACCCCTGATGCCCCTGAGAATTTTAGGCCAATTTCCCTGCTGAACGCTGACCTTAAGCTTTTTGCTAAGATTTTGGCAGCTCGCCTCAACAAGGTGCTTCCGGCCCTTATAAATCCTGACCAAGTGGGTTTTGTGCCAGGTAGGCAATGTAGGGATGGAACTAAGAAAATGTTAAACTTGATTCAGGTTGCAGAGTGGTCCAGAGCCCCCACGATCTTTGTCTCCCTAGATGCTGAAAAAGCATTCGATAGAGTGCACTGGGGGTTTCTGGATCAGACTCTTAGGAAATTTGGGTTTCGAAGTCATATCCTGCAAGCTATTCTTGGATTATACTCGACACCCAGAGCTAGTGTATTAGCCTCAGGTTTTCTGTCTGCACCTTTTTCTATCACTAATGGGACTAGGCATGGGTGCCCATTATCGCCCCTGATATTTGCATTGGTGATGGAGCCATTGGCAGAGAGAATAAGGAAATGCACGCAAATATCTGGAATCACAGTAGGGAAATCTTCCCATTGCATTGGGTTATATGCTGATGACGTCATACTGACTCTTACTAGCCCCTCAACATCACTTCAGGCTGTAACTGAAATATTAAACCAGTATTCCTCAATATCCTATTATAAGTTAAATGTCAGCAAAACTAATGTTTTACCTATTAATGAGCCAGAAAGTTTATATCAGATACTAAGCAAAAAGTATCCCTTTGTTTGGGCCACAGAATCGATACGGTACTTAGGTGTGGAACTCACTAACTCATTGTCTACCCTACTTTCACAAAACCTTAAAAAATTGAGGTCTGAATTGCAAACTGACTACTCCAAGTACAACAAAGCAATGCTCTTGTGGATTGCAAAAATAAACGCGGTTAAGATGTTAATCCTTCCCAAAATCCTATATATATTTCGGTGCATACCTCTGAAAATATCCAAAACATATATCAAGCAACTGCAAAGTGACATACTTAACTTTATATAAGGAAACTCCCCCCCAGGATTAAGAAAAATGTGCTGTACCCCTCTATTAGTAATGGCGGGCTGGGGGTCCCAGATTTATATAATTATTACTTAGCCAACCTAATGGACCAGACCTTGGAGTGGTGGAAGCCGTCCTCACCTCATAAGTGGCTCAACATAGAAGAGGTCTATGTTAGGAGAAGGTCTCTTAAATCACTGCTGGCCGCCTACTTGTTGAAGCCCACCACGTTTGCAGTGCCACTGAATACTATGCAAGCGTCCATGTTCGCTTGGGCACATTTATTCAAAAATAGATCTCTTTTACCCCTGGAAAAGAAATATATCCCTATCACAGCCATAGAATATCACATCCCCACACTTCATGTTACAGGCTGGTTAAACTGTGGGATTGATAATCTTGGGAGTTTATATGATCAATCCACCCTACGTACCTTTGAGATGTTACACACCACTTACAACTTACCTAACCTAGTTTTCTACCAATACTTGCAGATACGTCACTTTCTCACACCTCATAATTTAGATGTCACAGTAGATGTGAGTAACCCACTTGGCAAGCTACTGGGAGTAGATGGACGTTCCCATTCCAGCCTCTCCTTTTGGTATTCATACCTGATGCTTATAGACAAAGACAGCAAAAAGCCCTTCATGTTCAGGTGGGAGGCTGAAATGGGAAAGGAATTCTCTCTGAGGGAGTGGACAGATGCCATGTACTGGTCCACGAAATGTTCTAAATGCATAAATCATGCAGAGCAGAACAGGAAAACCCAATTGAGGTGGTACTTAACACCGGATAGATTGGCTCATATTATCCCCAACTATTCTTCATTATGTTGGAGAGGATGTGGCAGGAAAGGATCTCCATATCATATGTGGTGGGAGTGCCCGGTAGTACTTCGGTTTTGGGCCTCGATATCGAAGGTTGTGGAAGAAATCCACCTCTCACCCTATTACTCCTCTGCCTCTCCCCTCTGCCAATCCCTTCACTGGCTCCCCATTGCCCAGCGAATTCACTTCAAAGTACTAACAAATACATACAAGGCCGTCCATAACCTGTCCCCTCCCTACATCTCTGAGCTACTTTCCCGATACATCCCCACACGCACTCTCTGATCCTCACAAGACCTCCTTCTCTCCTCTCCTCTTATCGCCTCTTCCCACAATCGACTGCAAGATTTCTCCCGTGCATCCCCCATACTCTAGAACTCGCTACCCCAACATATCAGACTCTCACCTACATTGGAATCCTTCAAAAGAAACCTGAAAACCCACCTCTTCAGACAAGCCTACAACCAGTGACCCTGCTGCCTCTATACCGCCATGACCAACTTAACTTGCACCTACTGTGTCCTTCTCCCATACCATGTAGATTGTAAGCCCTCACGGGCAGGGCCCTCTCTCCTTCTGTACCAGTTTGTAACTTGTCTTGTTTATGATTAGTGCAATTGTCTGTATTATGTATGTGCACCGCTTATCATATGTACAGCGCTATGGAATGAATGGCGCTTTAATAATAAATAATAATAATAATAATAAAAAATAACTGGGATCGCGGGAATATTGACCCCAGAACTAGCAATCCTCAGTATAGGACTGGTGAACATCCCCTGGGATAGTAGAGGCACGATAGCACACATTTTATTTGCATCAAAGAAAGTGATTGCATGTCAATGGAAAAGTTCACAACCTCCTTCACTTGGTGAAGTTTTCAAAATTGTAAATCACAATATGCACTGTGAATTTACTTTCGCACCCTCGTTGAAGGCTAGAATAATAGTGCACAACTCGTGGCTACAATGGTTGTCAAGCCCTTACGCAGAGCCACTCTTAAAATACCTGATATAACCTTTCTGTGCGTATGCAATTGTAATGGGTATATACAAAATGTGGTATGGGTGTATAATGTGTATAATGTGTAAGGAATATGCTTGCATTGTATTACTCATAACACATGTACTTTGCACTTTTCGCTACTTATGTATCCTCTTGAATTCATGTATGGAACCTTTATGATTTAACATCTGTTACTTTTCTTTCTGTATGTCTAATTATTTTGCTAAGCAAAAATTTCTTCAATAAAAAATTTATTGTTTAAAAAAAAATACTGCAATAATATTATGAATTTAAAAAAACAACCATTTTGGCAATACCCTACATTAGGGTCCTTTGCTGCATCTGTCAGTGTGAAATACAAGCTTGAAATACTGCAAAAATATTCTGGGTTTAAAAAACACTCATTTTTTGCAGTACCCTACATCTGGGGCCTTTGCTGCATTTGTCAGTGTGAAATACAAGCTTGAAATACTGCAATAATATTCTGGGTTTAAAAAAACACACATTTTGGGCAAAATACATAATTTGCTGATTTTTCTGCATCTGTCAGTGTGAAATACAAGCCAGAAATACTACAAGAATATTCTGGGTTAAAAAAAAAACACCCATTTTGGGCAATACCCTACATCAGGGACCTTTGCTGCATTTTTCAGTGTGAAATACAAGCTTGAAATACTGCAATAATATTCTGAATTAAAAAAACACCCATTTTGGGCAATACCCTACATCAGGGGCATTTGATGCTTTTGTCAATGTGAAATATAAGCTTCAGATACTGCAATAATTTTCTGGGTTTAAAAAAAACACCCATTTTGGTAATACCTTACATCTAGGGCCTTTGCTGAATTTTTCAGTGTTAAATGCAAGCTTGAAATACTGCAATAATATTCTGTTATTAAAAAACATCAATTTTGGGCAAAATACATAATTTGCGGCCTTTGCTGCATCTGTCAATGTGAAATACAAGCTTGAAATACTGCAATAATATTCTGGGTTTTAAAAAACACCCATTTTGGGCAATACCTTACATCTGGGGCATTTGCTGCATTTCTCAATGTGAAATACAAGCTTCAAATACTGTAATAATATTCTGGGTTTAAAAAAAAACACCCATTTTGTCAATACCCTACATTTGGGGCCTTTGCTGCATTTGTCAGTGTGAAATACAAGCTTGAAATACTGCAATAATATACTGTTATAAAAAAAACACCCATTTTGGGCAATACCCTACATCAGGAGCCTTTGCTGCATCTGTCAGTGTGAAATACAAGCTTTAAATACTGCAATAATATTCTGGGTTAAAAAAAAACATCCATTTTTGGCAACACCAATTTTGGGCAAAATACATAATTTGCGGCCATTGCTGAATCTGTAAATGTGAAGTACAAGCTTTAAATACTGCAATAATATTCTGGGTTTAAAAAAAACTCCCATTTTTGACAATACCCTTTGCTACAGCTATCAGTGTGAAATATAAGCTTAAAATACTGCAATAATAGTCAGAGTATAAAAAAAACACCCATTTTGGGCAATATATCTGGGGCCTTTGCTGCATCTGTCAGTGTGAAATACAAGTTTTAAATAATGCAATAATATTCTGGATTTAGAAAAACACCGATTTTTTGGCAATACCCTACATCAGGGGCCTTTGCGGCATCTGTCAGTGTGAAATTCAAGCTTAAAATACTGCAATAATATTCTAGGTTTAAAAAAACACTAATTTTTGGCAATACTCTACATCAGGGGCCTTTGCTGCATCTGTCAGTGTTAAATACAAGTTTGAAATACTGCAATAATATTCTGGGTTTAAAAAAAACACCCATTTTGGGCAATACCCTACATAAGGGGCCTTTGCTGCATTTCTCAGTGTGAAATACAAGCTTAAAATACTGCAATAATATTCTGGGTTTAAAAAATCTCCCATTTTGTGCAAAATACATAAATTGCGACCTTTGCTACATCTGTCAGTGTGAAATACAAGCTTTAAATATTGCAATAACATTCTGGGTTTAAAAAAAACACCCATTTTGGGCAATACCCTACATAAGGGGCCTTTGCTGCATCTGTCAGTGTAAAATATAAGCTTGAAATACTGCAATAATTTTCTAAATTTAAAAAAAAGAAACACTTATTTTTGGCAATACCCTACATCAGGGGCCTTTCCTGCATATGTCAAAGTAAAATACAAGCTTTAAAAACTGCAATAATATTTTGGGTTAAAAAAAAACTTATTTTTGGGGGGCGGAGCTAGCGCCGGACTGTGATGGCAGCATAGTTAGGAGCTCTCCATGCTTGATCCTTTAAAGCATCAGCATACACAAGCTGACAGACGACAGTATGGTTAAGATCGGTAACTCTAGAGCTGGGGACACCTCTGGTGCCAGCAGGCAGCCGAACAACAACGGTGAAATGGATAAATTCCTCAAAAAAGCGGCAGCTACCGCGGCGGCTAGAGAGCAAGATGGCGCCGAACCCGCCAAACAAGGTGAGGGGGAAAGCGATATAGAAGACTCCCATGGCAAGACCGCACTCCCTATAACTCGCCGCTTCCTGAAGCAGTCGTTAAGCAAAGCTATGGAGCCGATTCTGAGCGAGCTCACAGCCATGCGCCACGATATGCACCATATTGGCGATCGAGTAGTCTCTCTAAAGACGCGACAGGCCGCAGTGATTGATCATCAAACAGCAACTGCGTCCTCCCTGCAAAAATGCCGCACATACCTTAATGACCTCCAAAACGCAGTGGAGGATCAAGAAAATAGAGGACGCAGGAATAACCTGCGATTCAGGGGGATACCAGAGACTGTCGCAGCAGCGGATATTCCTGGAGCCGTAATCGCTATATGCTGCTCCCTGCTAGGACCTGACAGCCAGGCGGACATAATCATCGAATGTGCCCATAGGGCGCTCAGACCTAAACCCAAGGGGTCGGAACCGCCTAGAGATGTAATATGCAGGTACCTAAATTTTCAAGTCAAGTCTGCGGTCCTGGAAGCAGCTAGGAACCAGGAGGAACTTTCGTACTAAGATTCCTGCATTTCGATTTATCAGGACCTGGCGCCGTCAACGCTGAAGAAACGAAGATCCCTGAAGCCCTTGACGGATTGGCTCAGGCTGAATAAGACCCCCTATAGATGGTCCTTTCCCTTTGGGATCTCGTTCTTCTATGCAGGCCGCCGCCTCAATATTAATACCTACGCTGACCTGATGGTAGCCTACGATCATTTGCAGATTCCACCGATGGACATTGCGAATTGGGAGATGTATCAAGACCTTACAGAGCTCCCGGAATTGCCGAAGTCCTCGCCATTTGAGCTTCCACGTACACCAGAAGTTCAAGCGGAGGAACGCGCAACTCACACCGTAGAGACTGTCATATCGTAACGACATGCTCTAATTGCTCAGTTTTTTCCGCTAGACTTCCTCTTTACCTATCATTCTAACTTTCCTGCTTACTACCCATTCCCTTCCCCCCCCTCTTAATACCAGCGGTATGTTGAAAAATTATGTTTAACTTCTTCTTACCCTGTCCCTATTTTACCCCTCCCCCTTCCCTTCCCCCCTCTTTTCCCTATCTTGGCAGCTTCCTCATTGTCTGTCTTTCAGTCATTTTCTGACTTTTATCTAGTGCTTAAAGGATCACAATAGGGTTGATTAACCATTTCCCCCCTTGTGACCCTTTTGTCCTATACTGTTCAAACTCATTTCAGTGGGTACCGTTACTTGAGATCTCTCAACCACGTTTTTTACTGTTTTGTCTATTTTGTTTATTTTGTTATGAAGGTACATGCATTCTATGCCCTAAGGATCCATCAGATGCAAGAACTCCCTCTGGGGCCCATGCTCGCCCGAACTTCACCTAACACTATCAGCAATAGTGCGTTCTCCTGGGGAAGGAAGGACATACAGCAAGGTAACACATTGTACATCACATATAATGGCTGACCTGTCATTTGCGTCCTACAATGTCAAAGGCTTTAATTCTCCCTCTAAACGGAGTCAAGTTTTCTCATTGTTACGCAAATCGGGAGCAAATGTCCTACTTCTCCAGGAGACGCACTTCAAATTTAATCATTACCCCAATCTCTCACATGACCACTTTTCCCAGTGGTATCACTGTGGTGGTAATTCCTCTGCTTCAGGTGGGGTGAGTATTGGGTTCCAGAGGCGAGTCCCCTTTCAATACACCTCTCACCTGCAGGACCCTGATGGTCGCTATTTATTGGTTAAGGGTAGTATTGGACCTCAGATATACACATTCATTAACCTTTATGCACCAAACACTGGCCATTATAATTGGTTCTCCAAGGTTTTCCCTATCATTAACTCCTTTTCAGAAGGTCTGATTGTAGCGGGAGGGGACTTCAATGCTACTCTAAACCCTCAGCTAGACTCCTCAACTTCAAAATCGGCCCTGGTGCTTAAAACCCTACTCTACATTAGAGAGGGTCTCTGGAACCTTCACCTAATAGATGTCTGGCGTACGCTATATCCTACCACAGCTGACTATACTTTCTACTCTTCTGTCCATGGTACATACCAACGCCTGGACTACCTATTTGTTTCTAAGCAACACCTCCAATTCTGCCACAATCCTCAAATAGGATCTATCCATCTCTCTGATCATGCTCCTATATCCCTTTCACTTTCAGCCCCCGTTCCCAAACAGAATAAATTCATGTGACGCCTAAACGAATCCTTATTAGGGAACCTAAATACCAGAGATAAGATTGCTGAGCTCCTTGAAGAATACTTCACTTTAAATAAGGATCCAGATATCTCAGCCCTATCCTTATGGGATGCCCACAAGCCTTTTATTAGGGGACACTTCATAAGTATGGGAGCTTACCTAAAAAAAGAGAGAAACAAAAGGCTTGATTCTCTATGTCAGAGAATACGATCCTTGGAATCCCAACATAAACGCTCCTTTTCAGCTCCTCAGCTCCAAGAGTTGTCCGGTTGTAGAGCTGAACTGAAGTCTATGTTACAACAATCTACAGCTAAATTATTCCTGAATTTGCAACATAAATTTTTTGCTCATGGAGACAAAACATCCAAATTCATGATGTGCAGGATAAAGAATAGAAGATCGACGAATTACATCCACCAAATAGAATCCCCTCAGAGTTCACCTTTCTACTCTTCTAAAGATATAGGTGCCCAATTTCGTGAGTTTTATGAAGCTCTCTATAATTTGCCTCACATGCTTACCCCTGAGAACCAGACATCCATCCTTACCTCCTTCCTAGATTCACTCCCTATACCAACTATCTCTGACGACCAGAAGCAGAAGCTTGCTTCCCCTTTTACCCTGGGGGAACTAGCGGCTGCCTTAAAACAGACCCCTTCTGGCAAAAGCCCAGGCCCAGATGGCCTTCCAGTCCAATATTATAGAACATACCAACAATGTTTACTCCCCCACCTACTTGCGGTATGTAATTTAACTTTACAAGGGGAAAAACTTTCCAGAGATATGACGCAAGCCCATATAACCTTGATCCCTATAGAAGGGAAAGACTCTAAACAGTGTGCTAACTACAGACCTATTTCCCTCCTCAATATTGATCTTAAATTACTGGCAAAATTATTGGCTAACCGTCTTTCAGTTTTCCTCCCCTCAGTAGTACACGGGGATCAGGTAGGCTTTGTCAAAGGTAGGGAAGGTAGAGATAATACGGCCAGAGTATTAAATATAGTGCAATTCTCTACTATCCGATCTAGACCTCTCCTCCTGCTGAGCACGGATGCAGAAAAAGCGTTCGACAGAATTAGCTGGTCTTTTCTGCGATGCATCTTATACCGATTTGGCCTACCTGATCCCTTTGTGCAAGCCACGTTTGCAATGTATGCCCAGGCTTCGGCCTCTGTCTTGATCAATGGAGACTTATCAGACCCCTTTATCATTCAAAACGGTACTAGGCAAGGGTGCCCCTTATCCCCTTTGCTTTTCGTACTGGCTCTGGAACCACTTCTCCTAAAATTGAGAGCAGACACAGGAATCCGAGGAGTGGCACTGGGAGGTACGGATCATAAGATTGCCGCCTTTGCGGACGACATCATGATTATGACATCCAACCCTAAGGAATCACTATCGGCAATCCAAAAACATTTAGATACGTATAGTTCCTTTTCCAACTTTAAAATTAATAAACAGAAATCACTGGTAATCTGTATAGGGATCCCCCAATCAACTCAAAGAAGCTTAAAAAGAGACTCCCCCTTCAACTGGTCCTTTCCCTACATAACATATTTAGAAATTAAAATTAGTCCTAACACCTCAGAACTATTTTTACTTAACTATACCCCATTACTAAAAGACATCTCCCATAGCATAGGTAAACTGGATATTCCAACCATCTCTTGGTAAGGCAGAAAAAATCTGCTTATGTCTTTGATACTTCCCCGCCTATTTACAACAGGTCCTGCCCATTCCAGTCCCCAAAACCTACTATAATTCTCTAAAGAAACTATTCCGATCGTTTATTTGGGGAAGGAAGAAACCCAGATTATCTTATGAACTTTTATCGCGTCCCAAGTGTTCGGGGGGCATTGCTCTACCAGACCCAGAGTTCTATGGAAAGGCAGTCTTACTGTCCAGAACAATAAACTGGCTTAGGCCTGATAACACAAAACCCTGGGTTGCGATAGAGCAAGAGCTAATAAATAAACCATTTAGATCCCTTTTGTTAGCCAACAGAAGCACATGTAATTTACCCTCCTCACCATATCCTATTATTCAAGCCACTCTGAATGCGTGGAAATGGTTTCAATCCTCACATTGCTCAACGCCCTTCCCTTCTCCTCTTCTTTCAATTAGTGATATCCTGGGGACGGCATTGCCCGCAGTAACTGATTGTACTCCGAAGGAATTAAGGGACTCCTCTACCCCAATCCTCTCATTCTTTGATCCTAATGGTGCTATGCTCCAGCTCAAAGAGTTCCAAAAAATCTTCAATGCCGACTGCCTACATATCTACTCCAGGTCATATCTACACGCCTTCCTCTCTCAGCACATATCAAGGAGCGACCTTCTTCGCCCTTTGCTATGGTCTGAGGTCCTCATCTCAGACCCTATCCCCCCAAGAAAGCGAATTTCACAACTCTACAAAAGACTAAATAATCCTTCGATCCCTACTAAACCAGCGTTTATCCGACACTGGGAAAAGGATTTGAGACAGGAATTCTCCTTCTCCACCTTGCCGAATTTAATGTCATCCCCGCATTATTTATCTAGATGTGTGCGCATACAGGAAAACGGGTATAAGATCCTAACCAGATGGTACAAAACACCAGATATTACAGCTCTGTATTTGGCAACAGCTTCTGATATATGTTGGAGGTGCTGTAAAGTTAGAGGAACCTTTTTCCACATTTGGTGGGATTGCCCAATCATTATGACCTGGTGGAAAGAAATATTTCAGATTAGTAATCTAATATGCAAGACTAAGATACAAATATCCGCGAGCAAAGCCCTTCTTAATCTCGATGTAGATAGGGCAGTTCATCCTATGCCTTTTCTTTTCAAACAGCTTCTGATAGCAGCCCGATTATTAATCCCTAAATATTGGCTGTCCACCTCACCCCCACCCCCCCCCCCCCCCCCCATAGAGCAATGGAAACTAAAGGTAGACCAAATCTTCCGTTTTGAAGAAATTTCCTCATGGGAAGCTAGAAATCACCCAAAATTCCAACGCCAATGGCATCTATGGCAAAAGTTTAGACACCCAAGTCACACATAGTGACCTCTTCACAATGTCTTCCTTTAGTATATTTCATTGTGCTTATACCATATTTGTTACTGGTTTTGCTGACACAGTAAATTCCCGAATGGTGTAATATAACTGCATAAGTAATAGAAACATGGAATAATGTTCTTCTGCTGTATCTGATGTGAAACATATTTTGACATCTTTGTGCATGCAACACGCCTTGCTAGGCGTGTCAGTATCTATATATGTACCTTGTTACGTTATATAAAATAAAAAAATGAAAATAAAATAAAAATAAAAAACTTATTATTGGCAATACCCTACATCAGGAGCCTTTGTTGTATCTGTCAGTGTGAAATACAAGCTTACAATACTGCAATAATACTCTAGATTTTAAAAAAACACCCATTTTTGACAATACCCTACATGTGGGGCGTTTGCTGCATCTGTCAGTGTGAAATACAAGCTTACAATACTGCAATAATATTCTGGATTTAAAAACACACCCAATTTTGACAGTACCCTACATCTGGGGCCTTTGCTGCATCTGTCAGTGTGAAATACAAGCTTGAAATACTGCAATAATATTCTGGGTTTAAAAAAAACACACATTTTGGGCAATACCTTACATCTGGGGCCTTTGCTGCATTTGTCAATGTGAAATACCAGCTTGAAATACTGCAATAATATTCTGTTATTAAAAAAACACCCATTTTGCGCAAAAAACATAATTTGCGGCCTTTGCTACATCTATCAGTGTGAAATACAAGCTTGAAATATTGCAATAAAATTCTGGGTTTAAAAACACCCATTTTTGGAATACCCTACATCAGGGGCCTTTGCTGCTTCTGTCAATGTGAAATACAAGCTTGAAATACTACAATAATATTCTGGGTTAAAGAAAACACCCAATTTGGGCAATACCTCACATCTGGGGCCTTTGTTGCATCTGTCAGTGTAAAATACAAGCTTAAAATACTGCAATAATATTCTGAATTTAAAAAGACACCCATTTTGGGCAATACCCTACATCAGGCGCCTTTGCTGCTTTTGTCAATGTAAAATACAAGCTTCAGATACTGCAATAATTTTCTGGGTTTAAAAAAAACACCCATTTTGGTAATACCCTACATCTAGGGCCTTTGCTGCATTTTTCAGTGTGAAATTCAAGCTTGAAATACTGCAATAATATTCTGTTTTTAAAAAACACAAATTTTGAGCAAAATACATAATTTGCAGCCTTTGCCGCATCTGTCTATGTGAAATACAATCTTTAAATACTGCAATAATATTCTGGGTTTAAAAAAAACACCCATTTTGTCAATACCCTAAATCTGGGGCCTTTGCTGTATTTGTCAGTGTGAAATACACGCTTGAAATACTGCAATAATATACTGTTATACAAAAACACCCATTTTCGGAAATACCCTACATCAGGAGCCTTTGCTGCATCTGTCAGTGTGAAATACAAGCTTACAATACTGCAATAATATTCTGGATTTAAAAACACACCCATTTTTGACAATACCCTACATCTGGGGCCTTTGCTGCATCTGTCAGTGTGAAATACAAGCTTGAAATACTGCAATAATATTCTGGGTTTAAAAAAAACACACATTTTGGGCAGTACCTTACATCTGGGGCCTTTTCTGCATTTGTCAATGTAAAATACTAGCTTGAAATACTGCAATAATATTCTGTTATTAAAAAAACACCCATTTTGCGCAAAAAACATAATTTGCGGCCTTTGCTACATCTATCAGTGTGAAATACAAGCTTGAAATATTGCAATAAAATTCTGGGTTTAAAAACACCCATTTTAGGCAATACCCTACATCAGGGGCCTTTGCTGCTTCTGTCAGTGTAAAATACAAGCTTAAAATACTGCAATAATATTCTGAATTTAAAAAGACACCCATTTTGGGCAATACCCTACATCAGGCGCCTTTGCTGCTTTTGTCAATGTAAAATACAAGCTTCAGATACTGCAATAATTTTCTGGGTTTAAAAAAAACACCCATTTTGGTAATACCCTACATCCAGGGCCTTTGCTGCATTTTTCAGTGTGAAATTCAAGCTTGAAATACTGCAATAATATTCTGTTTTTAAAAAACACAAATTTTGAGCAAAATACATAATTTGCAGCCTTTGCCGCATCTGTCTATGTGAAATACAATCTTTAAATACTGCAATAATAATCTGGGTTTAAAAAAAACACCCATTTTGTCAATACCCTAAATCTGGGGCCTTTGCTGTATTTGTCAGTGTGAAATACACGCTTGAAATACTGCAATAATATACTGTTATACAAAAACACCCATTTTCGGCAATACCCTACATCAGGAGCCTTTGCTGCATCTGTCAGTGTGAAATACAAGCTTACAATACTGCAATAATATTCTGGATTTAAAAACACACCCATTTTTGACAATACCCTACATCTGGGGCCTTTGCTGCATCTGTCAGTGTGAAATACAAGCTTGAAATACTGCAATAATATTCTGGGTTTAAAAAAACACACATTTTGGGCAATACCTTACATCTGGGGCCTTTGCTGCATTTGTCAATGTGAAATACCAGCTTGAAATACTGCAATAATATTCTGTTATTAAAAAAACACCCATTTTGCGCAAAAAACATAATTTGCGGCCTTTGCTACATCTATCAGTGTGAAATACAAGCTTGAAATATTGCAATAAAATTCTGGGTTTAAAAACACCCATTTTTGGCAATACCCTACATCAGGGGCCTTTGCTGCTTCTGTCAATGTGAAATACAAGCTTGAAATACTACAATAATATTCTGGGTTAAAGAAAACACCCAATTTGGGCAATACCTTACATCTGGGGCCTTTGTTGCATCTGTCAGTGTAAAATACAAGCTTAAAATACTGCAATAATATTCTGAATTTAAAAAGACACCCATTTTGGGCAATACCCTACATCAGGCGCCTTTGCTGCTTTTGTCAATGTAAAATACAAGCTTCAGATACTGCAATAATTTTCTGGGTTTAAAAAAAACACCCATTTTGGTAATACCCTACATCTAGGGCCTTTGCTGCATTTTTCAGTGTGAAATTCAAGCTTGAAATACTGCAATAATATTCTGTTTTTAAAAAACACAAATTTTGAGCAAAATACATAATTTGCAGCCTTTGCCGCATCTGTCTATGTGAAATACAATCTTTAAATACTGCAATAATATTCTGGGTTTAAAAAAAACACCCATTTTGTCAATACCCTAAATCTGGGGCCTTTGCTGTATTTGTCAGTGTGAAATACACGCTTGAAATACTGCAATAATATACTGTTATACAAAAACACCCATTTTCGGCAATACCCTACATCAGGAGCCTTTGCTGCATCTGTCAGTGTGAAATACAAGCTTACAATACTGCAATAATATTCTGGATTTAAAAACACACCCATTTTTGACAATACCCTACATCTGGGGCCTTTGCTGCATCTGTCAGTGTGAAATACAAGCTTGAAATACAGCAATAATATTCTGGGTTTAAAAAAACACACATTTTGGGCAATACCTTACATCTGGGGCCTTTGCTGCATTTGTCAATGTGAAATACCAGCTTGAAATACTGCAATAATATTCTGTTATTAAAAAAAACACCCATTTTGCACAAAAAACATAATTTGCGGCCTTTGCTACATCTATCAGTGTGAAATACAAGCTTGAAATATTGCAATAAAATTCTGGGTTTAAAAACACCCATTTTTGGCAATACCCTACATCAGGGGCCTTTGCTGCTTCTGTCAATGTGAAATACAAGCTTGAAATACTACAATAATATTCTGGGTTAAAGAAAACACCCAATTTGGGCAATACCTTACATCTGGGGCCTTTGTTGCATCTGTCAGTGTAAAATACAAGCTTAAAATACTGCAATAATATTCTGAATTTAAAAAGACACCCATTTTGGGCAATACCCTACATCAGGCGCCTTTGCTGCTTTTGTCAATGTAAAATACAAGCTTCAGATACTGCAATAATTTTCTGGGTTTAAAAAAAACACCCATTTTGGTAATACCCTACATCTAGGGCCTTTGCTGCATTTTTCAGTGTAAAATTCTAGCTTGAAATACTGCAATAATATTCTGTTTTTAAAAAACACCAATTTTGAGCAAAATACATAATTTGCAGCCTTTGCCGCATCTGTCTATGTGAAATACAATCTTTAAATACTGCAATAATATTCTGGGTTTAAAAAAAACACCCATTTTGTCAATACCCTAAATCTGGGGCCTTTGCTGTATTTGTCAGTGTGAAATACACGCTTGAAATACTGCAATAATATACTGTTATACAAAAACACCCATTTTCGGAAATACCCTACATCAAGAGCCTTTGCTGCATCTGTCAGTGTGAAATACAAGCTTACAATACTGCAATAATATTCTGGATTTAAAAACACACCCATTTTTGACAATACCCTACATCTGGGGCCTTTGCTGCATCTGTCAGTGTGAAATACAAGCTTGAAATACTGCAATAATATTCTGGGTTTAAAAAAAAACACCCATTTTGTCAATACCCTAAATCTGGGGCCTTTGCTGTATTTGTCAGTGTGAAATACACGCTTGAAATACTGCAATAATATACTGTTATACAAAAACACCCATTTTCGGCAATATCCTACATCAGGAGCCTTTGCTGCATCTGTCAGTGTGAAATGCAAGCTTTAAATACTGCAATAATATTTTGGGTTTAATAAAACACCCATTTTTGCCAATATCCTACATCTGGGGGATTTGCTGCATATGTCAGTGTGAAATACAAACTTGAAATACTGCAATAATAATATGGGTTAAAAAAAATACACACATTTTGGGCAATACCCTACATCTGGGGCCTTTTTTGCATTTGTCAGTGTTAAATACAAGCTTGAAATACTGCAATAATATTCTGTTATTAAAAAAACACCCTTTTTGCGCAAAAAAACATAATTTGCGACTTTTGCTACATATATCAGTGTGAAATACAAGCTTGAAATACTGCAATAATATTCTGTTATTAAAAAAACACCCTTTTTGCGCAAAAAAAACATAATTTGCCACTTTTGCTACATATATCAGTGTGAAATACAAGCTTGAACTATTGCAATAACATTCTGGGTTAAAAAAAAAAAAAATATTGTGCAATACCTTTCATCTCGGGCCTTTGCTGCATTTGTCAGTGTGAAATACAAGCTTGAAAAACTGCAATAATATTATGGATTAAAAAAAATAAAAAATTGTGCAATACCTTTCATCTCGGGCCTTTGCTGCATTTGTCAGTGTAAAATACAAGCTTGAAATACTGCAATAATATTCTGAATTTAAAAAGACACCCATTTTGGGCAATACCCTACATCAGGAGCCTTTGCTGCTTTTGTCAATGTGAAATATTAGCTTCAGATACTGCGATAATTTTCTGGGTTTAAAAAAAACACCCATTTTAGTAATACCCTACATCTAGGGCCTTTGCTGCATTTTTCAGTGTGAAGTATAAGCTTGAAATACTGCAATAATATTCTGTTATTAAAAAAACACCAATTTTGGGCAAAATACATAATTTGCGGCCTTTGCTGCATCTGTCAATGTGAAATACAAGCTTGAAATAGTGCAATGATATTCTGGGTTTAAAAAGAAAAACATTTTGGGAAAATACCTTACATCTGGGGCCTTTGCTACATTTCTCAATGTGAAATACAAGCTTCAAATACTGCAATAATATTCTGGGTTTAAAAAAAAACACCCATTTTGTCAATACCCTACATCTGGGGCCTTTGCTGCATTTGTCAATGTGAAATACAAGCTTGAAATAGTGCAATAATATTCTGGGTTTAAAAAGAAAAACATTTTGGGAAAATATAGATTGGATAGAACCGGCACTCAAAACAATAGAAATTCACGTGGAACTTGAATTAAAATATTTATTAAACAATAAACGATATACGATATATCCTGTGTGCACCAGGTTAAAATTTATATAAAAGAGCATATATAAAACATATGTATCAAACAGAAAAATATATATATCCAGAACACAAAACCTGTAAACTATGACACAGAGGGATGCAATCGTGTCCCCCCAATTGGGTATGGCTATTGGATCACAGCCGTCTGTGGCAGAGCAAACCAGGACTAACTATATAGCTGTGCTCCAGATATATTCAAATGCGTGCAATTTTCATACAGATTTCATATATTCTTAAATGCATACAAATAAAATCTTATGCCACCTTATAGGATATGAGGTAAAGAATATTCGGAGATGGTTCGTGATTCACACAATGTGTGGGTTGTCCATCTGCTAGAGTCGTCTCAAAGGTCTGAGTACGCTATATGTGAGGAATCAATTGTCCAGCAAGTCTATTGCCACCGTACTTATGTCGCCTTTCGTTCAGCGATTCGGTGGAACTCCACTTAAGTTTATATTGTATATTTACTCACTGTGTCCCATGTAGGCTCACTAAGTTGATTCCGCGGAAGGATTGCTGCCGTGGTGTCCCATGCTTCAGCCTTTCTCCGCTTTGTTTGTATCAGATCAAGTCGTTGTTTGGATCCCGTCTCTATTCTCGCGAGAGACCTATGTCGGATGTTTCACTTTCGTGAGTCCTACACCAAATCTTGGTCTTGCGTGAGTTAAAAGTGGATGAATTTTTCGTCCTTCAGTACATGGCCATGCACCGCTGAAATGGTTGTTTCACAGGTAGTACGCCAGACGCGTTTCGAGATATCTTATCTCTTCCTCAGTGGGTAACCTGTGAACTCTGGTCTCTCGTTTTTTATGTTCTCATCTTAATTGGCTAATTGATTTCACCTGTTCCGGAAATTATGTGGTGGAGTGGAAACCTTACTTTCCATTAGTCTTTTCTTTTTCATATAATACCATATTGTTTCTACATCACCATCCTCTTTCGGTAATGCATTTATGATAATGTCAAATGTCTCTACATATATATACATATATAAACTATATAAGCAGATAAAATATAAATATATTTAAAAAATAAAAATAGGTCAAAGAAAGCCATTTCTCTATTGTAATTTAAAATATGGAGACAGTGTTGTCGGATAATTCATATCTTACAATAAAGGGAAATACTTCTATTTATCACATACTTGTATATCGACATTGTCTGGCTCTATTCTGCTCAGGTTTTGCAAACACTTTTGCAAGTGTTTATCCACACATGTATTCCGATATAAATACCAAATCCCTTGTATTGAGATGTAATTATCAGTAATCATCTCAAGAGAGATTTTTTATATACCGTCCCTGAGAAATATATATCGATCACAATCCTCTTGAGGACAGATTGGCTCAATGTTGGAATAATATAAAAAAAAAATGTTTTTTTCAAAAGCAAATCTTTTTTCTTTCAAAAAGTTTTATATAGTGATCATAAGAAAGAGAGAAGGATGAAAAACAATGATCACTATATAAAAAATTTTGAACGAAAAAAGATTTGCTTTTGAAAAAAACCAAAATTTTTAATATTCGTCCAACATTGAGCCAATCTGTCCTCAAGAGGATTGTGATCGATATATATTTCTCAGGGACGGTATATAAAAAATCTCTCTTGAGATGATTACTGATAATTACATCTCAAAACAAGGGATTTGGTATTTATATCGGAATACATGTGTGGATAAACACTTGCAAAAGTGTTTGCAAAACCTGAGCAGAATAGAGCCAGACAATGTCGATATACAAGTATGTGATAAATAGAAGTATTTCCCTTTATTGTAAGATATGAATTATCCGACAAAACTGTCTCCATATTTTAAATTACAATAGAGAAATGGCTTTCTTTGACATATTTTTATTTTTTAAATATATTTATATTTTATCTGCTTATATAGTTTATATATGTATATATATGTAGAGACATTTGACATTATCATAAATGCATTACCGAAAGAGGATGGTGATGTAGAAACAATATGGTATTATATGAAAAAGAAAAGACTAATGGAAAGTAAGGTTTCCACTCCACCACATAATTTCCGGAACAGGTGAAATCAATTAGCCAATTAAGATGAGAACATAAAAAACGAGAGACCAGAGTTCACAGGTTACCCACTGAGGAAGAGATAAGATATCTCGAAACGCGTCTGGCGTACTACCTGTGAAACAACCATTTCAGCGGTGCATGGCCATGTACTGAAGGACGAAAAATTCATCCACTTTTAACTCACGCAAGACCAAGATTTGGTGTAGGACTCACGAAAGTGAAACATCCGACATAGGTCTCTCGCGAGAATAGAGACGGGATCCAAACAACGACTTGATCTGATACAAACAAAGCGGAGAAAGGCTGAAGCATGGGACACCACGGCAGCAATCCTTCCGCGGAATCAACTTAGTGAGCCTACATGGGACACAGTGAGTAAATATACAATATAAACTTAAGTGGAGTTCCACCGAATCGCTGAACGAAAGGCGACATAAGTACGGTGGCAATAGACTTGCTGGACAATTGATTCCTCACATATAGCGTACTCAGACCTTTGAGACGACTCTAGCAGATGGACAACCCACACATTGTGTGAATCACGAACCATCTCCGAATATTCTTTACCTCATATCCTATAAGGTGGCATAAGATTTTATTTGTATGCATTTAAGAATATATGAAATCTGTATGAAAATTGCACGCATTTGAGTATATCTGGAGCACAGCTATATAGTTAGTCCTGGTTTGCTCTGCCACAGACGGCTGTGATCCAATAGCCATACCCAATTGGGGGGACACGGATGCATCCCTCTGTGTCATAGTTTACAGGTTTTGTGTTCTGGATATATATATTTTTCTGTTTGATACATATGTTTTATATATGCTCTTTTATATAAATTTTAACCTGGTGCACACAGGATATATCGTATATCAATTATTGTTTAATAAATATTTTAATTCAAGTTCCACGTGAATTCCTATTGTTTTGAGTGCCGGTTCTATCCAATCTATATCTGTATTAATTAGAACCAGGGGGTGTTTCTTTGAACCTGTGCACCTATCGTGATAAATCAGAGTGAGCCACCTGCTTACTACTCCTTGTAAAACATTTTGGGAAAATACCTTACATCTGGGGCCTTTGCTACATTTCTCAATGTGAAATACAAGCTTCAAAAACTGCAATAATATTTTGGGTTTAATAAAACACCCATTTTTGGCATTATCCTACATCAGGGGCCATTGTTGCATCTGTCAGTGTGAAATTCAAGTTTGAAATACTGCAATAATATTCTGGGTTTAAAAAAAAAAACAATTTGGGCAATACCTTACATCTGGAGCCTTTGCTGCATTTGTCAGTATGAAATACAAGCTTGAAATACTGCAATAATATTCTGGGTTTAAAGAAACTCCCAATTTGGGCAAAATACACAAAATTGCGGCCTTTGCTACATCTATCAGTGTGAATTACAAGCTTGAAATATTGCAATAACATTCTGGGTTTAAAAAAAACACCCATTTTGGGCAATACCCTACATCAGGGGCCTTTGCTGCGTCTGTCAGTGTGAAATACAAGCTTGAAATACTGCAATAATATTTTGATTTAAAAAAAAACATTTAATTTTGGCAATACCCTACATCAGGAGCCTTTGCTGCATCTGTCAGTGTGAAATACAAGCTTGAAATACTGCAATAATATTCTGGGTTTAAAAAAACACCCATTTTGGGAAATACCTTACATCTGGGGCCTTTGCTGCATTTGTCAGTGTGAAATACAAGCTTGAAATACTGCAATAATATTCTGAGTTTAAAAAAACAAAAATTTTGGCCAAAATACATAATTTGCGGCCATTGCTCCATCTGTAAAAGGGAAATACAAGCTTGAAATACTGCAATAATATTTTGGTTTAAAAAGAACAACCATTTTTTGCAGTACCCTACATCGGGAGCCTTTGCTACATTTGACACTGTGAAATACAAGCTTGAAATACTGCAATAACATTCTGGGTTTTAATAAAAACACCAATTTTGGGCAAAGTACATAAATTTCGGCCTTTGCTACATCTATCAGTGTGAAATACAAGCTTGAAATATTGCAATAACATTCTGGGTTTTAATAAAAACACCAATTTTGGGCAATACCCTACATGTGGGGCCTTTGCTGCATCTCTCTGCGTGAAATACAAGCTTAAAATACTGCAATAATATTCTGGGTTTAAAAAACACCAATTTTTGACAATACCCTACAATTGGGGCCTTTGCTGCATCTGTCAGTGTGAAATGGAAGCTTGAAATACTGCAATAAAATTCTGGGTTTAAAAAAAACAACCATTTTGGGCAAAATACATAATTTGCGGCCTTTGCTGCATCTCTCAGTGTGAAATACAAGCTTGAAATACTGCAATAATATTCAGAATTTAAAAAAACACTCATTTTTGGCAATACCCTACATCAGGGACCTTTGCTGCATTTTTCAGGCTGAAATACAAGCTTGAAATACTGCAATAATATTCTGGTTTTAAAAAAAACACCCAATTTTGGGAATACCTAGATCTGGGGCCTTTGCTGCATTTGTCAGTGTGAAGTACAAGCTTCAAATACTGCAATAATATTCTGGGTTTAAAAAAACACCCATTTTTGACAATACACTACATCAGTAGCCTTTGCTGCATCTGTCAGTTTGAAATGCAAGCTTTAAACACCCCAGGACCGCCGTACGCAGGATTGCGTCCTGGCGGCGGCCCTGTTATTCCTCCTGGACGCGCCGGCGCGTCATCTCGCGAGAGGCGAGATTTCCTGTGAACGCGCGCACACAGGAGCGCGCGTTCACAGGAAGCGGAGGTAAACGAGTGGATCTGCAGCCTGCCAGCGGCGATCATTCGCTGGCAGGCTGTAGATGCAATTTTTTTAACCCCTTAAAGGTATATTAGACGCTGTTTTGATAACAGCGTCTAATATTCCTGCTACCTGGTCCTTTGGTGGTCCTTTTTGCTTGGATCGACCACCAGAGGACACAGGCAGCTCTGTAAAGTAGCACCAAACACCACTACACTACACCCCCCCTGTCACTTATTAACCCCTTATTAACCCCTCATCACCCCATATAGACTCCCTGATCACCCCCCTGTCATTGATTACCCCCCTGTAAGGCAAAACACATACAGACGTCTGAATGGAGCCTTACTGGGGGGTGATCAATGACAGGGGGGTGATCACCCCATATAGACTCCTTGTTCATCCCCCTGTAAGGCTCCATTCAGACGTCCGTATGTGTTTTACGGATCCACGGATCCGCAGATCCGCAAAACACATACAGATGTCTGAATGGAGCCTTACAGAGGGGTGATCACCCCATATAGACTCCCTGATCACCCCCCTGTCATTGATCACCCCCCTGTAAGACTCCATTCAGACATCCGTACGTGTTTTGCGGATCTGCGGATTCACGGAACCGCGGATCCGCAAAACACATACGAACGTCTGAATGGACCCTTACATGGGGGTGATCAATGACAGGGGGGAGATTACCCCATATAGACTCCCTGATCACCCCCCTGTCATTGATCACCCCCCTGTAAGGCTCCATTCAGACGTCTGTATGTGTTTTGCGGATCCACGGATCCGCAAAACACGGACACCGCGGATCCGCAAAACACGGACAACGGCAATGTGCTTTCCGCATTTTGCGGATCCGCACATTGCCAGAACTATATAGAAAATGCCTTTTCTTGTCCGCAATTGCGTACAAGAAAAGGACATGTTCTATAGGCTCTACAAAAAAAACGCAGTGTTCGCCCGATCAGGCCTGATCTTGCGCGCACACTTCAGTCCGCCCTACCGCAGTGACAGATTTTTTTTTTTTCTGATCACTGCAAAAACATTGTAAAATCGCTGCGGCGCTATAAAAAGATCACTTTTGAGGGGCATGGCTTTTTACCACAAGTTAGCGGAAATTGTTTTTTTTATTTTTTTTGTTTTTTCTTACAAAGTCTCATATTTTTACTAACTTGTGACAAAAAATAAAATCTCACATTAACTCACCATACCCCTCACGGAATCCAAATGCGTAAAATTTTTTAGACATTTAGATTCCAGACTTCTTCTCACGCTTTAGGGCCACTAAAATACCAGGGCAGTATAAATACCCCACATGTGACCCCATTTCGGAAAGAAGACACCCCAAGGTATTCGCTGAGGGGCATATTGAGTCCATGAAAGATTGAACTTTTTAACACAAGTTAGCGGAAAGGGAGACTTTGTGAGAAAAAAAAAAAAACTATTTCCGCTAACTTGTGCCAAAAAAAAAAAAACTTCTATGAACTCGCCATGACCCTCACGGAATACCTTGGGGTTTATTCTTTCCAAAATGGGGTCACTTGTGGGGTATTTATACTACCCTGGCATTTTAGGGGCCCTAAAGCGTGAGAAGAAGTCTGGAATCCAAATGTCTAAAAATACCCTTCTAAAAGGAATTTGGGCCTCTTTGCCCACCTAGGCTGCAAAAAAAAGAGATATTTCTCTCACCCAGGATGGGTATATGTAAAAATACACCCCAAAACACATTGCCCTACTTCTTCTGAGTACGGCAATACCACATGTGTGACACTTTTTTGCAGCCAAGTGCCTAAAGGGGCCCAAATTCTAAAGAGCACCTTTAGGATTTCACAGGGCATTTTTACGCATTTGGATTCCAAACTACTTCTCACACTTTAGGTCCCCTAAAATGCCAGGGAAGTATAAATACCACACAAGTGACCCCATTTTGGAAAGAAGACACCCCAAGGTATTTCGTGATGGGCATAGTGAGTTCATGGAAGTTTTTATTTTTTGTCACAAGTTAGTGGAATATGAGACTGTAAGAAAAAAAAATAAAAATCATCATTTTCCGCTAACTTGTGACAAAAAATAAAAACTTCTATGAACTCACTATGCCCATCAGCGAATACCTTAGGGTGTCTACTTTCCGAAATGGGGTGTTTCTACTGTCTGGGCATTGTAGAACCTCAGGAAACATGACAGATGCTCAGAAAGTCAGAGCTGCTTCAAAATGCGGAAATTCACATTTTTGTACCATAGTTTGTAAACGCTATAACTTTTACCCAAACCAATAAATATACACTAATTGCATTTTTTTTTAATCTAAGACATGTAGAACAATAAATTTAGAGAAAAATTTATATAGAAATGTAGTTTCATTTGAAAAATTTTACAACCGAAAGTGAAAAATGTCATTTTTTGCCAAAAATTTCGGTAAATTTGGATTAATATCAAAAAAAGTAAAAATGTCAGCAGCAATGAAATACCACCAAATGAAAGCTCTATTAGTGAGAAGAAAAGGAGGTAAAATTCATTTGGGTGGTAAGTTGTATGACCGAGCAATAAACCGTGAAAGTAGTGTAGTGCAGAATTGTAAAAAGTGGTCTGGTCATTAAGGGGATTTAAGCTAGGGGGGCTGAAGTGGTTAAATACTGCAATAATATTCTGGGTATAAAAAACAACAACCATTTTTTACAGTACCCTACATCTGGAGCCTTTACTACATTTGTCACTGTGAAATACAAACTTGAAATACTGCAATAATATTCTGGTTTTAAAAAAAAACACCCATTTTTAACAATACCCTACATCTGGGGCCTTTGCTACATTTGTCAGTGTGAAATACAAGCTTGAAATACTGCAATAATATACTGTTATAAAAAAAACACCCATTTTGGGCAATACCCTACATCAGGAGCCTTTGCTGCATCTGTCAGTGTGAAATGCAAGCTTGAAATACTGCAATAATATTTTGGGTTTAATAAAACACCCATTTTTTGCAATATCTTACATCTGGGGCCTTTGCTACATATGTCAGTGTGAAATACAAGCTTGAAATACTGCAATAATAATCTGGGTTAAAAAAAAAATACACCCATTTTGGGCAATACCCTACATCTGGGGCCTTTTCTGCATTTGTCAATGTGAAATACAAGCTTGAAATACTGCAATAATATTCTGTTATTAAAAAAAAAAAAATTGTGCAAAAAAACATAATTTGCGGCCTTTGCTACATACAAGCTTGAAATATTGCAATAACAGTCTGGATTTAAAAACACCCATTTTGGGCAATATCCTACATCAGGGGCCTTTGCTGCATCTGTCAGTGTGAAATACAAGCTTGAAATACTGCAATAATATTATGGGTTTAAAAAAAAACATTTTTGGCATTACCCTACATCAGGGTTTTTTGCTGCATCTGTCAGTGTGAAATACCCGCTTTAAAAACTTCAATAATATTCTGTGTTTAAAAAAACACCAATTTTTGGCAATACCCTACATATGGGGCCTATGCTGCATTTGTCAGTGTGAAATACAAGCTTGAAATACTGCAATAATATTCTGAGTTTAAAAAGACACCCATTTTTTACAATACCTTACATGAGGGGCCTTTGCTGCATCTGTCAGTGTGAAATGCAAGCTTTAAAAACGGCAATAATATTCAGTGTTTAAAAAAAAACACAAATTTTGGGCAATACCCTACATCTGGGGCCTTTGCTGCAATTATCAGGGTGAAATGCAAGCTTGAAATACTGCAATAATATTCTGAATTTAAAAAAACACCAGTTTTGTGCAAAATACATAATTTGCGTCCATTGCTACATCTGTAAATGTGAAGTACAAGCTTTAAATACTTCAATAAAATTCTGGGTTTAAAAAAAACACCCATTTTTGACAATACCCTACATCCTGGGCCTTTGCAGCATTTGTCAGTGTGAAATACAAGCTTGAAATACTGCAATAATATTCTGTTATTAAAAAAAAAACATTTTGTGCAAAAAAACATAATTTGCGGCCTTTGCTACATACAAGCTTGAAATATTGTAATAACAGTCTGGATTTAAAAACACCCATTTTGGGCAATATCCTACATCAGGGGCCTTTGCTGCATCTGTCAGTGTGAAATACAAGCTTGAAATACTGCAATAATATTATGGGTTTAAAAAAAAAACATTTTTGGCATTACCCTACATCAGGGTTTTTTGCTGCATCTGTCAGTGTGAAATACCCGCTTTAAAAACTTCAATAATATTCTGTGTTTAAAAAAACACCAATTTTTGGCAAAACCCTGCATTTGTCAGTGTGAAATACAAGCTTGAAATACTGCAATAATATTCTGAGTTTAAAAAGACACCCATTTTTTACAATACCTTACATGAGGGGCCTTTGCTGCATCTGTCAGTGTGAAATGCAAGCTTTAAAAACGGCAATAATATTCAGTGTTTAAAAAAAAACACAAATTTTGGGCAATACCCTACATCTGGGGCCTTTGCTGCAATTATCAGGGTGAAATGCAAGCTTGAAATACTGCAATAATATTCTGAATTTAAAAAACACCAGTTTTGTGCAAAATACATAATTTGCGTCCATTGCTACATCTGTAAATGTGAAGTACAAGCTTTAAATACTTCAATAAAATTCTGGGTTTAAAAAAAACACCCATTTTTGACAATACCCTACATCCTGGGCCTTTGCAGCATTTGTCAGTGTGAAATACAAGCTTGAAATACTGCAATAATATGCTGAGTATGAAAAAAACACCCATTTTGGCCAATACATCAGGGGCCTTTGCTTCATTTTTCATTGTGAAATACAAGCTTGAAATATTGCAAAAATATTCTGGGTTTAAAAAATCACCCATTTTTGGCAATACCCTACATCTTGGGCCTTTGCTGCATCTGTCAGTGTGAAATACAAGCTTTAAATTATGCAATAATATTCTGGATTTAGAAAAACACCCATTTTTTGGTAATACCCTACATCTGGGGCCTTTGCTGCATCTGTCAGTGTGAAATACAATCTTGAAATACTGCAATAATCTGGGTTTAAAAAAAAACACCTATTTTTGGCAGAATTCTACATCAGGGTTTTTTTCTGCATCTGTCAGTGTGAAATACAAGTTTGAAATATTGCAATAACAATCTGGATTTAAAAAAAACACCCATTTTGGTAATACCCTACATCAGGGGCCGTTCCTGCATCTGTCAGTGTGAAATACAAGCTTGAAATACTGCAATAATCTTCTGGGTTTAAAAACACACCCATTTTTGACAATACCCTACATCAGGGGCTTTTGCTGCATCTCTCAGTGTGAAATACAAGCTCTAAATACTGCATTAATATTCTGGGTTTAAAAAACACCCCTTTTTGGCAATACCCAACATCTGGGGCCTTTGCTGCATCTGTCAGTGTGAAATACAAACTTGAAATACTGCAATAATATTCTGGGTTTAAAAAAAAAAACAATTTTTGCCATTATCCTTCATCAGGGGCCTTTGCTGCATCTGTCAGTGTGAAATTCAAGTTTGAAATACTGCAATAATATTCTGAGTTAAAAAAATAAAAAATTTGGGCAATACCTTACATCTGGGGCCTTTGCTGCATTTGTCAGTATGAAATACAAGCTTGAAATACTGCAATAATATTCTGGGTTTAAAAAAACTCCCAATTTGGGCAAAATACACAAAATTGCGGCTGTCATGGTCTTACCTTCTTGCTGTTCTCCTTCGTTTGACATGTGCTGGCGGCCATCTTGGTTTCTGGGTTTCTTGTAGCCTTCCACCCTGCGGCTCCTCCTTCCCACTGGGAGGAGCTGGATGCCTAGCTCATATATATAGGAGGTCTGTGGCTTCAGTTCCTTGCTTGGTCCTCTTGTGTACACATGCTTCTAAGACTGCTGCTGCTTCTGGTTCCTGATCCTGGCTTCGTCTGACTACCCTGCTGGTTCCTGATCCTGGCTTCGTCTGACTACCCTGCTGGTTCCTGATCCTGGCTTCGTCTGACTACCCTGCTGGTTCCTGATCCTGGCTTCGTCTGACTACCCTTCTGGTTCCTGACCTCTGGCTTCGCAAAGACTCTGCTCGGTTTCACCATCCGTTTGGACTTTTGCTTTACAGCTTTATTTTCAATAAAGCCTTCTTATTTTCTCTTATCTCTTGTTGTACGTCTGGTTCATGGTTCCGTGACATTAGGACCAAGCCATGAATTCTGACGGTACAGGGCCATCCTCGCTACCCACGCTGGTTGCCAGACTTGATCAGCAGGATCACCTGTTGGATCGGTTCGCTGTGGCGTTGCAAACCCTGCTTGAACGCACGGCTCATTTCGCTCCCGTTGCCGATGGGTCGGTTGTCGCTCCTGGGCTCGCTCCTACTGCCGCTCCGGTTGTTGCGCCAGAGTCTACCCCGACACCTGTTGTTGCGCCTGCGGTGTTTCGGGGTATGACCGGTTCTGCCCCTCTTCCACAGCGCTTTGGGGGAGAGCCAACTCAGTGCCGAGGTTTCCTTAACCAGGTGGGCATTTATTTCGAGTTGCTTCCACATGCCTTTCCTACTGAGAGATCAAAGGTGGGCTTCTTGATCTCGCTGCTCTCGGACAAGGCCTTGGCCTGGGCCAGCCCTTTATGGGAGAACAACAATCCGGTGGTTGCCGAGTTTTCCGGTTTTGTTGCTTCTCTTCGGAAGGTATTCGATGTGCCGGCTCGTGCTGCCTCTGCTGCGAAGCTCCTTATGTCCATCAGACAGGGTTCACGATCCGTAGCTGAATACGCCATTGAGTTTCGTACCCTGGCAGCAGAGGTGGGCTGGAATAATGAGGCTCTGGTCGCTGCTTTCTCTCATGGTCTCTCGGATGCCTTGAAGGATGAGGTTGCAGCTAAGGACCTACCAGTTGAGCTCGAGTCTCTTATTTCATTCCTGATTTTGATTGACACCAGACTCAGGGAGAGACCTTCCTTTAAGGAGAACCTGCGGAGGTCTTCTAACAGATTGGTGCCTACGTTTGCTGTCCCACCCGTGCCTCCCTCTCCTCCCACGCCTCCTGGGGATGACTTGTCTGGGGGTGAACCCATGCAGCTGGGGTTTGCTCGCCTGTCCGAGGGGGAGAGGGCACTCCGGAGACGCGAGGGCCGATGCATGTACTGTGGTCTCGGTGGGCATTTTCGGTTGGCATGTCCGAACCGTCCGGGAAAACGCTCGTACCTGAGATCCTGTCGGGGGCAGATCTTGGGTGGAGTCTCCTCGTCCCCGGTTTCCCGTGTTGACAAACCACTGATCACTGTTGTCCTCTCCTGGGTCGGGGGCTCGGTGACGACCCAGGCGTTGGTGGACTCTGGTGCTGGTGGTTTGTTCATTGATAGTGTGTTCGCTGCCGCCAATTCCATTCCTCTGCAGGCTCGAGGTTCCCCACTGGCTCTTGAGGCGATAGACGGCAGACCCCTTCTGCCGCCACACGTGACTCATGAGACCCTTCCAGTGGGGATAGCCATTGGTGCCGTTCACAGAGAGTCGGTCTGTCTCCAGGTTATTTCGTCTCCACACTACTCGGTGTTCTTGGGGTACCCCTGGCTCCAGAAGCATAATCCGACTTTCGATTGGAGATCGGTCGAGATCCTCTCGTGGTCACCGCAGTGTGGGGCTAGTTGCATCCATGGGCCTGTCAAGTTGCTGTGTACTTCCTCGGACTCTCTGTTGCCTCCTGAATACGAGGAGTACCGGGATGTATTCGATAAGGTGCGCGCGGTTGCCCTACCTCCGCACCGCCCATACGATTGTGCCATAGAGTTACAATCTGGTGCCGTTCCTCCTCGTGGCAAAGTCTATCCACTGTCGGTAGCGGAGAATGAGGCCATGGAGGAGTACGTGAGGGAGGCGCTTTCACGCGGACACATTCGCAAATCTTCGTCCCCGGCAGGGGCTGGATTTTTCTTTGTGAAAAAGAAGGGCGGTGAGTTGAGGCCTTGCATCGATTACAGGGGTCTCAATCGCATCACGATCAAGAACGCTTACCCGATACCCTTGATTTCCGAGCTGTTCGGTCGCCTTAAAGGGACCACGGTCTTTACCAAACTCGACCTGAGGGCGGCATATAACCTGGTAAGGATCAAGGCGGGCGATGAGTGGAAGACCGCGTTTAACACCAGGACCGGTCATTATGAATCCTTGGTTATGCCCTTTGGGTTGTGCAATGCGCCCGCAGTCTTTCAGGAATTCATCAACGATGTTTTCCGTGACCTGTTGCAGCAGTGTGTGGTGGTCTATTTGGATGACATCTTGGTATATTCTGAATCCATGGAGGTCCACATTCTGGATGTCAGACGAGTGTTGCAACGGTTACGAGAGAACAAGCTGTTCGGTAAGCTTGAGAAATGCGAATTTCACCGATCCCAGGTAACCTTCTTAGGTTACATCATTTCCGCTGAGGGGTTCTCCATGGATCCTGAGAAGGTTTCGGCTGTCTTACAGTGGCCCCAGCCCAGTGGTCTTCGTTCCCTGCAGCGCTTTTTGGGCTTCGCCAATTATTATCGGAAGTTCATCAGGGACTTTTCCATGCTGGCCAAGCCTCTCACGGATCTGACCAGGAAGGGCAGTAATTCCCAGGTCTGGCCGCTCGAGGCCATCCGAGCTTTTGAGGCCCTAAAGTCCGCCTTTGTGTCGGCTCCGATTCTGTCGCATCCCAACCCTGGGTTGCCCTTTGTCCTCGAGGTGGACGCGTCTGAGACGGGAGTAGGCGCCCTTCTGTCTCAGCGTAGAACACCAGAGGGTCCTCTGCTTCCTTGTGGGTTTTACTCCCGGAAACTGTCTTCCGCGGAGTGCAACTATCAGATTGGTGACAGGGAGTTATTGGCCATCGTGCAGGCCCTTAAAGAATGGAGGTACTTGCTCGAGGGTTCGGTGGTTCCGGTTCTCATCCTGACGGACCACAAGAATCTGACCTACCTTTCTGAGGCCAAGAGATTGACACCACGTCAGGCCAGATGGGCTCTGTTCTTGTCACGTTTTAATTACGTGGTCTCCTACCTACCCGGTTCCAAGAACATCAGGGCGGATGCCTTATCACGGCAGTACTCCGAGCTGTCCAGGGAGGAGTCGATTCCGACTTCGGTCATACCTCCGAATCAGATCCTGGCCGCCATTCGCACCAGCCTGACCTCTCCCCTGGGTGAGCAGATTTTGGCGGCTCAATCTGGTGCTCCCTCTGGGAGACCCAACGGCAGATGTTTTGTGCCTGAGGAGTTGCGCACTCGGTTGTTGCGTACCTACCATAACTCCAAGACCGCGGGGCATCCTGGAAAGAATCAGCTGTCCTGGGCTGTTTCACGTCTGTTCTGGTGGCCTTCCCTACGTTCCGACATCGCCGCATATGTAGCGGCATGCTCCGTTTGTGCCCAGAGTAAGTCCCCTCGGCACCTTCCGTTGGGCCTTCTGCAACCCATAGCCACCGGGGAGCGCCCATGGTCACACCTGGGGATGGATTTCATTGTGGACCTCCCTGCATCCCGAGGCCATACGGTCATTCTCATGATTGTGGATCGGTTTTCCAAAATGTGCCACTGTGTTCCTCTCAAGAAGTTACCCTCTGCACAAGAGTTGGCCACGATTTTTGCCAGGGAGGTCTTCCGGTTGCACGGTTTGCCCAAGGAGATTGTGTCGGATCGGGGGAGTCAGTTTGTGTCCAGGTTCTGGCGCGCCTTTTGCTCCCAGTTGGGGATTCATCTCTCCTTCTCCTCGGCCTACCACCCTCAGTCCAATGGGGCCGCAGAACGATCCAATCAGGCCTTGGAGCAATTCCTTCGTTGCTATGTCTCCGACCACCAAGACAATTGGGTTGACCTCCTGCCTTGGGCTGAGTTTGCCAGGAACACGGCGGTGAACTCTTCCTCTGGGACGTCTCCCTTCATGGCCAATTATGGGTTCCAACCTGCCGTGTTACCGGAGGTATTCTCTCCCCAGGATATTCCTGCTGTGGAGGATCACCTTTCCGTCCTACGTGCTTCTTGGGTACAGATCCAGAAGTCCCTTGAGGTCTCTGCGCAGCGCCAGAGACTCCAGGCTGATCGCAGACGAGCGCCTGCTCCTTCCTACCAGGTCGGAGACCGTGTATGGTTGTCCACCCGCAACCTCAACCTTCGAGTGCCCACTCCCAAGCTGGCGCCTCGCTTTGTTGGTCCCTTCCGAGTGCTTCGCAGGGTAAACCCGGTAGCCTATGCCCTTGCGCTTCCTCCTGGCATGCGGATCTCCAACGTGTTTCAAGTCTCCCTGTTGAAGCCACTGGTGTGTAATCGTTTCACTTCCTCGGTTCCTCGGCCTCGTCCGGTCCAAGTGGGCAATCGTGAGGAATATGAGGTGAGCAATATCCTGGACTCACGCCTGGTCCGCGGTCGGTTGCAGTTTTTGGTCCATTGGCGTGGTTATGGTCCAGAGGAGCGTTCCTGGGTTCCCTCCGCAGATGTCCATGCTCCTGCCTTGCTCCGAGCCTTCCACGCACGCTTCCCTCAGAAACCGTTTTTGTGCTCCGCGGAGGAGGGGCCCTTGAGGGGGAGGTACTGTCATGGTCTTACCTTCTTGCTGTTCTCCTTCGTTTGACATGTGCTGGCGGCCATCTTGGTTTCTGGGTTTCTTGTAGCCTTCCACCCTGCGGCTCCTCCTTCCCACTGGGAGGAGCTGGATGCCTAGCTCATATATATAGGAGGTCTGTGGCTTCAGTTCCTTGCTTGGTCCTCTTGTGTACACATGCTTCTAAGACTGCTGCTGCTTCTGGTTCCTGATCCTGGCTTCGTCTGACTACCCTGCTGGTTCCTGATCCTGGCTTCGTCTGACTACCCTGCTGGTTCCTGATCCTGGCTTCGTCTGACTACCCTTCTGGTTCCTGACCTCTGGCTTCGCAAAGACTCTGCTCGGTTTCACCATCCGTTTGGACTTTTGCTTTACAGCTTTATTTTCAATAAAGCCTTCTTATTTTCTCTTATCTCTTGTTGTACGTCTGGTTCATGGTTCCGTGACAGCGGCCTTTGCTACAACTATCAGTGTGAATTACAAGCTTGAAATATTGCAATAACATTCTGGGTTTAAAAAAAACACCCATTTTGGGCAATACCCTACATCAGGGGCCTTTGCTGCGTCTGTCAGTGTGAAATACAAGCTTGAAATACTGCAATAATATTTTGATTTAAAAAAACACTTATTTTTGGCAATACCCTACATCAGGGGCCTTTGCTGCATCTGTCACTGTGAAATACAAGCTTGAAATACTGCAATAATATTCTGGGTTTAAAAAAACACCCATTTTGGGCAATACCTTACATCTGGGGCCTTTGCTGCATTTGTCAGTGTAAAATACAAGCTTGAAATACTGCAATAATATTTTGGGTTTAAAAATAACAACCATCTTTTGCAGTACCCTACATCTGGAGCCTTTGCTACATTTGTCACTGTGAAATACAAGCTTGAAATACTGCAATAATATTCTGGTTTTAAAAAAACACCCATTTTTGGCAAGGGCCTTTGCTGCATCTGTCAGTGTGAAATACAAGTTTGAAATATTGCAATAACAATCTGGATTTAAAAAAAACACCCATTTTGGTAATACCCTACATCAGGGGCCGTTCCTGCATCTGTCAGTGTGAAATACAAGCTTGAAATACTGCAATAATCTTCTGGGTTTAAAAACACACCCATTTTTGACAATACCCTACATCAGGGGCTTTTGCTGCATCTCTCAGTGTGAAATACAAGCTCTAAATACTGCATTAATATTCTGGGTTTAAAAAAACTCCCAATTTGGGCAAAATACACAAAATTGCGGCCTTTGCTACAACTATCAGTGTGAATTACAAGCTTGAAATATTGCAATAACATTCTGGGTTTAAAAAAAACACCCATTTTGGGCAATACCCTACATCAGGGGCCTTTGCTGCATCTGTCAGTGTGAAATTCAAGTTTGAAATACTGCAATAATATTCTGAGTTAAAAAAATAAAAAAATTTGGGCAATACCTTACATCTGGGGCCTTTGCTGCATTTGTCAGTATGAAATACAAGCTTGAAATACTGCAATAATATTCTGGGTTTAAAAAAACTCCCAATTTGGGCAAAATACACAAAATTGCGGCCTTTGCTACAACTATCAGTGTGAATTACAAGCTTGAAATATTGCAATAACATTCTGGGTTTAAAAAAAACACCCATTTTGGGCAATACCCTACATCAGGGGCCTTTGCTGGGTCTGTCAGTGTGAAATACAAGCTTGAAATACTGCAATAATATTTTGATTTAAAAAAAACACTTATTTTTGGCAATACCCTACATCAGGGGCCTTTGCTGCATCTGTCACTGTGAAATACAAGCTTGAAATACTGCAATAATATTCTGGGTTTAAAAATAACAACCATTTTTTGCAGTACCCTACATCTGGAGCCTTTGCTACATTTGTCACTGTGAAATACAAGCTTGAAATACTGCAGTAATATTCTGGTTTTAAAAAAACACCCATTTTTGGCAAGGGCCTTTGATGCATCTGTCAGTGTGAAATATAAGCTTTAAATACTGCAATAATATTCAGAGTTTTAAAAAAAAAACGCCCATTTTTGGCAGTACCTTACATCAGGTGCCTTTGCTGCATCTGTCAGTGTGAAATACAAGCTTGAAATACTGCAATAATATTCTGGGTTTAAAAAAACACCAATTTTTGTCAATACCCTACATCAGGGGCCTTTGCTGCATCTTTCAGTGTGAAATACAAGTTTAAAATACTGCAATAATATTCTGGGTTAACAAAAAACACCCTTTTTGAGCAATACCTTATATCTTGGGCCTTTGCTGCATTTGTCAGTGTGAAATACAAGCTGAAATACTGCAATAATATTCTGGGTTTAAAAAAAACACCCATTTTTGGGAATACCCAGATCTGGGGCCTTTGCTGCAATTATCAGGGTGAAATGCAAGCTTGAAATACTGCAATAATATTCTGAATTTAAAAAACACCAGTTTTGTGCAAAATACATCATTTGCGTCCATTGCTACATCTGTAAATGTGAAGTACAAGCTTTAAATACTTCAATAAAATTCTGGGTTTAAAAAAAACACCCATTTTTGACAATACCCTACATCCTGGGCCTTTGCAGCATTTGTCAGTGTGAAATACAAGCTTGAAATACTGCAATAATATTCTGTTATTAAAAAAAACACCCATTTTGCGCAAAAAACATAATTTGCGGCTTTTGCTACATCTAGCAGTGTAAAATACAAGCTTGAAATACTGCAATAATATGCTGAGTATGAAAAAAACACCCATTTTGGCCAATACATCAGGGGCCTTTGCTTCATTTTTCATTGTGAAATACAAGCTTGAAATATTGCAAAAATATTCTGGGTTTAAAAAATCACCCATTTTTGGCAATACCCTACATCTTGGGCCTTTGCTGCATCTGTCAGTGTGAAATACAAGCTTTAAATTATGCAATAATATTCTGGATTTAGAAAAACACCCATTTTTTGGTAATACCCTACATCTGGGGCCTTTGCTGCATCTGTCAGTGTGAAATACAATCTTGAAATACTGCAATAATCTGGGTTTAAAAAAAACACCTATTTTTGGCAGAATTCTACATCAGGTTTTTTTTCTGCATCTGTCAGTGTGAAATACAAGTTTGAAATATTGCAATAACAATCTGGATTTAAAAAAAACACCCATTTTGGTAATACCCTACATCAGGGGCCGTTCCTGCATCTGTCAGTGTGAAATACAAGCTTGAAATACTGCAATAATCTTCTGGGTTTAAAAACACACCCATTTTTGACAATACCCTACATCAGGGGCTTTTGCTGCATCTCTCAGTGTGAAATACAAGCTCTAAATACTGCATTAATATTATGGGTTTAAAAAACACCCCTTTTTGGCAATACCCAACATCTGGGGCCTTTGCTGCATCTGTCAGTGTGAAATACAAACTTGAAATACTGCAATAATATTCTGGGTTTAAAAAAAAAAATCCATCTTTGCCATTATCCTACATCAGGGGCCTTTGCTGCATCTGTCAGTGTGAAATTCAAGTTTGAAATACTGCAATAATATTCTGAGTTAAAAAAATAAAAAATTTGGGCAATACCTTACATCTGGGGCCTTTGCTGCATTTGTCAGTATGAAATACAAGCTTGAAATACTGCAATAATATTCTGGGTTTAAAAAAAACTCCCAATTTGGGCAAAATACACAAAATTGCGGCCTTTGCTACAACTATCAGTGTGAATTACAAGCTTGAAATATTGCAATAACATTCTGGGTTTAAAAAAAACACCCATTTTGGGCAATACCCTACATCAGGGGCCTTTGCTGGGTCTGTCAGTGTGAAATACAAGCTTGAAATACTGCAATAATATTTTGATTTAAAAAAAAACACTTATTTTTGGCAATACCCTACATCAGGGGCCTTTGCTGCATCTGTCACTGTGAAATACAAGCTTGAAATACTGCAATAATATTCTGGGTTTAAAAATAACAACCATTTTTTGCAGTACCCTACATCTGGAGCCTTTGCTACATTTGTCACTGTGAAATACAAGCTTGAAATACTGCAGTAATATTCTGGTTTTAAAAAAACACCCATTTTTGGCAAGGGCCTTTGATGCATCTGTCAGTGTGAAATATAAGCTTTAAATACTGCAATAATATTCTGAGTTTTAAAAAAAAAACGCCCATTTTTGGCAGTACCTTACATCAGGTGCCTTTGCTGCATCTGTCAGTGTGAAATACAAGCTTGAAATACTGCAATAATATTCTGGGTTTAAAAAAACACCAATTTTTGTCAATACCCTACATCAGGGGCCTTTGCTGCATCTTTCAGTGTGAAATACAAGTTTAAAATACTGCAATAATATTCTGGGTTAACAAAAAACACCCTTTTTGAGCAATACATTATATCTTGGGCCTTTGCTGCATTTGTCAGTGTGAAATACAAGCTTGAAATACTGCAATAATATTCTGGGTTTAAAAAAACATCCATTTTGGGCAAAGTACATAAATTTCGGCCTTTGCTACATCTATCAGTGTGAAATACAAGCTTGAAATATTGCAATAACATTCTGGGTTTTAATAAAAACACCAATTTTGGGCAATACTCTACATCAGCCGCCTGTACTGCATCTGTCAGTGTGAAATACAAGCTTGAATTACTGCAATAATATTTTGATTAAAAAAAAAAAACACTTATTTTTGGCAATACCCTACATCAGGGGCCTTTGCTGCATCTGTCAGAGTGAAATACAAGCTTTAAAAACTGCAATAATATTCTGAGTTAAAAAAAAACACCCATTTTTGGCAATACCCTACATCTGGGGCCTTTGCTGCATCTCTCTGCATGAAATACAAGCTTTAAAAACTGCAATAATATTCTGAGTTAAAAAAAACACCCATTTTTGGCAATACCCTACATCTGGGGCCTTTGCTGCATCTCTCTGCATGAAATACAAGCTTAAAATACTGCAATAATATTCTGGGTTTAAAAACACACCCATTTTTTACAATACCCTACAATTGGGGCCTTTGCTGCATCTGTCAGTGTGAAATGGAAGCTTGAAATACTGCAATAATATTCAGAATTTAAAAAAACACTCATTTTTGGCAATACCCTACATCAGGGACCTTTGCTGCATTTGTCAGGGTGAAATACAAGCTTGAAATACTGCAATAATATTCTGTTTTTTTTTAAAAACACCCATTTTTGGGAATACCCAGATCTGGGGCCTTTGCTGCATTTGTCAGTGTGAAGTACAAGCTTCAAATACTGCAATAATATTCTGGGTTTAAAAAAACACAAATTTTTGGCAATACCTGACTTCTCCTCAACGCCACTGATAGTCCCAACCACATTTATAATGCAAGACATCCCACTTATTAAACCTGACAGGGCACACCTGTGAAGTGAAAACCATTTCAGGGGACTACCTCTTGAAGCTCATCAAGAGAATGCCAAGAGTGTGCAAAGCAGTAATCAAAGCAAAAGGTGGCTACTTTGAAGAACCTAGAATATGACATATTTTCAGTTGTTTCACACTTGTTTGTTATGTATATAATTCCACATGTGTTAATTCATAGTTTTGATGCCTTCAGTGTGAATCTACAATTTTCATAGTCATGAAAATAAAGAAAACTCTTTGAATGTGAAGGTGTGTCCAAACTTTTGGTCTGTACTGTATATATATATATATATATATACACACACACACACACACACCACTCCACATCCAGATATCTCCTATATTCGCACACCCATATGGAAGAGAAATATATTTCAAATATATTTAGCAAAATAATTTATATATGTGACATATATTTACAATATATAGTCTGACTCAAATATCTTTTAAAGCAAACCTTTCACCAGGATTTCACCTAATAAACTATTAACAGTACCTTATAGATTATCCTCATTCTGTTTAAATGCATTCTTGTCCCGCTTTGCTGGGATGTATATTGATGAAAAAAACGACTTATAAAGTCCTTGTCTCCAGCTCCTGCAGTCACGGTGGAAGTCAAGGGGGTAGCCCTTCCCTCACTCTGGGCTGTAACTCCCCTGCCCTAACCCCTCCTCTAACTAGTGTAACTGACACCCGGCTCAGTCGCCGGGACCGCGCTTGTACTGGTGGCGCATGCGCCGTCTATCGCGCGGACTGAAGCGCGATCCTGAAAGTGAATTGCGCATGCGCCGTCCGGCCTCGATGCCTCCCTGTCTTCCGTTCTTCAGGCGCACACTACTGCGCATGCGCCGGGACCGCTGGCCGTCTTCAGAGTGTACAGGCTTCTATGTGAAGCCTGTACTCACTCCTGCACAGTGCTTACATCGCTATAGAGGCTGATCGCTATGCTGTGCATGTCACAGGAGTCACAGGATGGCACAAGAGGGGCGCTGGATGGTACAAGGGGGCACTGGATGGCACAAGGGGCACAAGATGGCACAAGATGGCACAAGAGGGGAGCTGGATGGCACAAGACGGGCACAGGATGGCACAAGAGGGGTGCTGGATGGCACAAGGGGGCACAGGATGGCATAAGGGGCGCTGGATGGCACAAGAGGGGCACATGATGGCACAAGGGACATTGGATGGCACAAGGGGGCATAGGATAACACAAGGGGTGCTGGATGGCACAAGGGGGTAATGGGTGGCAAACAAGGGAGCAAAGGATGGCACAAGGGGGCACAGAATGGCACAAGAGGGGCACTGTGGATGTCACTGTTATTGGGCGATGTGGATGTCACTGTTATTGGGCGATGTGGATGTCACTGTTATTGGGGCACTGTGGAGGTCACTGTTATTGGGGCACTGTGGAGGTCACTGTTATGGGGGCGCTGTGGACATCACTGTTATGGTGGTGCTGTGGATGACACTGTTATGGGGGCACTGTGGAGTTCACTGTTATGGGGCATCTGTGGAGTTCACTGTTATGGGTGCACTGTGGAGTTCACTGTTATGGGGCATCTGTGGAGTTCACTGTTATGGCAGTGCTATTGATGTCACTGTTATGGGGGCGCTGTGGATGTCAATATTATGGGGGCGCTGTGGATGTCACTGTTATGGGGCGCTGTGAATGTCACTGTTATGGGGGCGCTGTGGATGTCAATGGTATGGTCCCGCTGTGGATGTCACTGTTATGGGGCCCGCTGTGGATGTCACTGTTATGGGGGCATCTGTGGAGTTCACTGTTATGGCAGTACTGTTGATGTCAATGTTATGGGGGATCTGCGGATGGCACTATTATGGGGATCTGTGGATGACACTGTTATGGGGGATCTGTGGATGGCACGGTTATGGGGGATCTGTGGATATCACTGTTATTGGGGCACTGTGGATGACACTGCTATAGGGGCACTGTGGATGTCACTGCTATGGGTGATCTGTGGATGACACTGTTATGGAGGATCTGTGGATGTCACTGTTATGGGGGATTTGTGAATGACACACTGTTATGGGGGTCTATGGATGGCACTGTTATGGGGGATCTGTGGATTACACTGTTATGGGGGATCTGTGGATGACACTGTTATGGGGGATCTGTAGATGACACTGCAATGGGGGCACTGTGGATGTCACTGCTATGGGTGATCTGTGGATGACACTGTTATGGAGGATCTGTGGATGTCACTGTTATGGGGGATCTGTGGATGTCACTGTTATGGGGGCACCGTGAACGTCACTGTTCTGGGGGCACTGTGGAAGTCACTGTTATGGACGCTCAGTATAAGTGATAGGGCTTGTGCACAGAACCGTATCTGCTTTGCGGTCTGCAAGTCGCGGATCCACTAAATGAGGTTACTGTCCATGTGCGATTCACATTTTTTTGCAGCCCCATTGAGTTCTATGGGTTTTTCAATCTGCATTATGAGGACCAGAATAAGACATAGAAACATAGAATGTGTCGGCAGATAAGAACCATTTGGCCCATCTAGTCTGCCCAATATACTAAATACTATGGATAGCCCCTGGCTTTATCTTATATGAAGGATGGCCTTATGCCTATCCCATGCATGCTTAAACTCCTCCACTGTATTTGCAGCTGCCACTTCTGCAGGAAGGCTATTCCATGCATCCACTACTCTCTCAGTAAAGTAATACTTCCTGATATTACTTTTAAACCTTTGCCCCTCTAATTTAAAACTATGTCCTCTTGTAGCAGTTTTTCTTCTTTTAAATATTCTTTCCTCTTTTACCTTGTTGATTCCCTTTATGTATTTAAAAGTTTCTATCATATCCCCTCTGTCTCGTCTTTCTTCCAAGCTATACATGTTAAGGTCCTTTAATCTTTCCTGGTAAGTTTTATCCTGCAATCCATGTACCAGTTTAGTAGCTCTTCTCTGAACTCTCTCCAAAGTATCAATATCCTTCTGGAGATATGGTCTCCAGTACTGAGCACAATACTCCAAATGAGGTCTCACTAGTGCTCGGTAGAGCGGCATGAGCACCTCCCTCTTTCTACTGGTAATTCCTCTTGCTATACACCCAAGAATTCTGCTAGCATTTCCTGCTGCTCTGTGACATTGTCTGCCTACCTTTAAGTCTTCTGAAATATGTTTTATCTTTTGCAGAACTGACATATGGATGTGGAAAGCACAGGGACGTCATCAGTGTGTTTTCTACATCCGTATGTCAGTTCCAGTAAAAACAGAACATGTCCTATTCTGGTCCTCAAAATGAGGACCTCAAATCCATAGAACTCAATGGGACTCAGGGGCGGGCTGGGCCGGGGGGCAGGGAGGCAATTGCCCACCAGGCCGCCCTAAATAAACGGCCGCTGGGCCGCCCGTCTTTAAAAAAAATAATTTTTATTTTTTATTCTTCAGGGCCGCACCGCCGATCACCACAGGCGGCGCGGCCCTGGATGTAATTGCGGCTGTGCTGTGTGCTGTGGGGCAGGGGAGGGAGAGGCGTGTCCCTCCCCTGTTCTTCTGATAGGCCGCAAGCAGGGCCGGCGCCACCAGTAAGGCGACTTAGGCAGTCGCCTAGGGCACCATTTAGCAGGGGGCGCCCGTTGCGGTGTAAAAAAAAAAAAAAAGTTGGTTATATAAGTTCGGCCGGCGGCGCCCCTCATGCTGCGCCTCCTGAGCGATTGCCGCTCTAATTTGAATCTCCGGCCTGCCTGCGCCTGCTGTGTGTCTGCTCTGTGCTTTTGTTAATGTAGCGTGGCTGAGCTCTGTTCGGTCCGCGGTACAGGAGCTTTTGTTTCCTGTACCCGGCCGGACTGACAGGAAGTGCTCACTTAGTGTGCACTTCCTGTCAGTCCGGCCGGGTACAGGAAACAAATGCTCCTGTACCGCGGACCGAACAGAGCTCGGCCACGCTACATTAGAGGTGTGGGTGTGGGTGGGTGGGTGTTGGGGGGGGGAGGAATAATGAGATTGACAAGGGGGGGAATAATGAGATTGACAAGGGGGGGGAAATAATGAGATTGACAAGGGGGGGGGAATAATGAGATTGACAAGGGGGGGAAAATAATGAGATTGACAAGGGGGGGAAATAATGAGATTGACAAGGGGGGGGATAATGAGATTGACAAGGGGGGGAATAATGAGAGTGACAAGGGAGGGGGGGAATAATGAGATTGACAAGGGAGGGGGGGAATAATGAGATTGACAAGGGAGGGGGAAAATAATGAGATTGACAAGGGAGGGGGGGAAATAATGAGATTGACAAGGGAGGGGGGGAAATAATGAGATTGACAAGGGGGGGAATAATAAGAGTGACATGGGAGGGGGGAAAAATGAGATTGACAAGGGGGGGGGAATAATGAGATTGACAAGGGGGGGAATAATGAGATTGACAAGGGGGGAATAATGAGATTGACAAGGGAGGGGAATAATGAGATTGACAAGGGAGGGGAATAATGAGATTGACAAGGGAGGGGAATAATGAGAGTGACAAGGGAGGGGGGGAATAATGAGATTGACAAGGGGGGAATAATGAGATTGACAAGGGGGGGGGAATAATGAGAGTAACAAGGGAGGGGGGGAATAATGAGATTGACAAGGGGGGGAATAATGAGATTGACAAGGGAGGGGGGGGATAATGAGATTGACAAGGGAGGGGGGGAATAATGAGATTGACAAGGGAGGGGGGGGGGTGGAATAATGAGAGTGACAAGGGAGGGGGGGAATAATGAGATTGACAAGGGAGGGGGGGATAATGAGATTGACAAGGGAGGGGGGGAATAATGAGATTGACAAGGGAGGGGGGGTGGAATAATGAGAGTGACAAGGGAGGGGGGGTGGAATAATGAGAGTGACAGGGAGGGAGTGGGGGAGAAGAGAGTGACAAGGGAGTCCCCAGAGCCAGACCAAGAGCCAGACTGCAGCCAGAGACCAGATCATCTTATTGTCCTGGTGGTAAGTAGACAATGCAATATGTTTATTATTTAATTGTTTAGTTATTAATACTACATTGGAAACTAATTTACCTCACATTTAGGGTCCATTCACACATCCGTGTGTGTTTTGCGGATCCACGGATCTGCAAAACACGGACAGCGGCAATGTGCGTTCCGCATTTTGTGGACCGCACATTGCCGGCACTAACAGAATATGCCTATTCTTGTCCGCTATTGCGGACAAGAATAGGACATGTTCTATTTTTTTCAGGATTGGAATTGCGGATCCGGGTCCGCAATTCCGGATCGGGGCCGCACGTCGTGCAGCCCCATAGAAATGTATGGGTCCGCAATTCCGTTCCGCAAAAAAAAGACAGCTACAAGAAGCTGGAGTAAGCCTAAGGGAAACCTAGCAGTTCTTTTAATTAAAAGCTGAGAAAGGGGTGGAACATGATATGGGCAGATCATCTGATAAGGGGGGGGGGGGGGGCGGCAATTTTTATCTTGCCTAGGGCAGCAAAAATCCTTGCACCGGCCCTGGCCGCAGGCACTAATGCCTGCAGCCTATCAGAGGCCGGCTCAGGCAGCACGATGACGTCATTATCATCGCGACGCCTGAACCCCGCAGCACACAGCAGGTACACAGGCCGGAAGAGGCTTGCATCGCTGCTGATGGAGGTAAGTATTAGTGTTTTTTTTTTTTTTTCTTCTTTGCGGGGAGCTGACACTATGGGGGGGGGATCTGGCATTATGGGGGGGGGATCTGGCACTATGGGGGGGCTTGCACTATAGGGGGAGCTGGCACTATAGGGGGGGCTGGCACTATAGGGGGGGGGAATCTGGCACTATGGGGGGGATCTGGCACTATGGGGGGGCTTGCACTATAGGGGGGCTGGCAGTGCACTATGGGGGAGCTGGCACTATGGGGAGGGATCTGGCACTATGGGGGGAATCTGGCACTATGGGGGGGATCTGGGACTATGGGGGGCACTATAGGGGGAGCTGGCCCTATAGGGGGGGCTGGCACTATAGGGGGGGCTGGCACTATAGGGGAGCTGGCACTATAGGTGGGGCTGGCACTATAGGGGGGGCTGGCACTATGGGGGGGCTGGCACTTGGGGGGGAGCTAGCACTATGGAGGGGGAGCTGGCACTATGGGGGGGAGCTGGCACTATGGGGGGCTGACACTATGGGGGGGAGCTGGCACTATGAGGGGAGCTGGCACTATTGGAGGAGCTGGCACTATGGGGGCATTTCTTACTGACACATTATGGGGGGCACCATGGGGGAGAGGGTCACTATGGGGGTATCTGGGGGCTCTAAAGGGGCTTTTTTTTTAATTATTGGCACATTCTGGGGGGCCCTAAAGGGTGTTACTATAGGGGCATTATTTGGGGGCACTATGGGGTAGTGGGGGCTCTAAAGGGGCCTTTTGTATTGGAACATTATGTGGGGCACTATGGCATTTGGTGGCACTAAGGGGGCATTTTTTACTGGCACATTATGGGAGGCACTATAGGGGAAAGTGTCACTATAGGGCATTATTTGGGGGCTCTATGGGGGAGTGGAGCACTATTGGGGCATATGGTGGCATTAAGAAGGGGCATTTTTTTACTGGCACATTGTGGGGGAGAGGAGCACTATAGGGGCATCTGCTGGGGGCACTAAGGGGCATTTTTTTTACTGGCATATTATGGGGGACACTATGGGGAAGGGGGAGAGGAGCAGTATGAGGGTATTTACTGAGGCACTATATAGGGGTATTTTATACTGGCATACATTATGGGGACATTAGCTCAACTGCGGGCACTAAGCGGGGGTATTTCATGTACTGTCATATTATAGGGAAAATTAGTACTACTAGGGGGTATTATGGGGGGGCTTTACTACTACTGGGGTGCTATGAGGAACATGATTACTAGGGCACTATAGGGGCATTATTACTACTAAGTGTGCTCTGGCAGAGAATTATTTCTATTGGTGGGATTTTGGGGAGCACTGTTACTTTGGGGGCACCCTGGCATAGTATCAGCTTAGCACAATTATTTTTGGGGGACATTATCTTTATACTATTAGTGTCTGGGCGCAGTTATTTTTTAGAGCACTGTGTGCCAATAATTGTTTAAGGGGGCACTATCTGTGTGGTAGTAGTATTTCCAGGGGGACTGTTTCTGCAGTATAGTATTAGGGGTGGCAGGAAACTAATGTCTGTTTCTCAACCTCTGCAGAGACGGGAGATGGCAGAAAAATCATCATGGCGGTCTGGTCTGAATGGAGAAGATGAGGAAAGAGAATGTCTACATCAAAGGTGACATCACTGGATGTAAGAGGTATGTGGTGCTATGTAGGAGAGGAGATGCTCTGGCTCCTCCTCCTGCCATTTGCAGAAGGAGGATTCAGAGCTGGGTGAGGACAACGAAAGGGGGCAGCAGGCCACGGGCGGGTTGAAGATGGTGGGGGGGAACCACAAACCTTGAGCAGGATCAGGGGAGGGAGGAGAGCGGAGGAGCTTCCTGGCTGTAGCTTGTTATATAAGCAGGCAGTGCAGCCAGGACAGACCCTCCCCTCTCCGTATGATGTGTAGACAGGCCTCAACTATAGAATGTCAGCTGTACAGTGTGTGTTGGGAGTGGCCTATTATATGTAGGAGGGGCTTTTAATAATGGGCGGGGCTATTAATGGGCCACTTGACTGGATTTGCCCCCCAGGACTAAGGCTGTCAGCCCTCCCCTGATGGGACTGCAAAAAACATGGATTGCAAAATGGATACATGATTGTAAATGTGATGGTGCGGATTCCTTTAGCGGACATACACACATACATACACTCGGCTCTAACAGTCTATTCAGTAGGGCTATCAGCTGTGTATCCACCTGACTTCTCCTCAACGCAACTGATGGTCCCAACCCCATTTATAAGGCAAGAAATCCCACTTATTAAACCTGACAGGGCACACCTGTGAAGTGAAAACCATTTCAGGGGACTACCTCTTGAAGCTCATCAAGAGAATGCCAAAAGTGTGCAAAGCAGTAATCAAAGCAAAAGGAGGCTACTTTGAAGAACGTAGAATATGACATATTTTCAGTTGTTTCAAACTTGTTTGTTATGTATATAATTCCACATGTGTTAATTCATAGTTTTGATGCCTTCAGTGTGAATCTACAATTTTCATAGTCATGAAAATAAAGAAAACTCTTTGAATGAGATGGTGTGTCCAAACTTTTGGTCTGTACTGTATATATATATATATATATATATATATATATATATATATAGAGAGAGAAGACATAGATAGATAGATAGATAGATAGATAGATAGATAGAAGATATATATATATATATATATATATATATACAGTGGGATGCGAAAGTTTGGGCAACCTTGTTAATCGTCATGATTTTCCTGTATAAATCGTTGGTTGTTACGATAAAAAATGTCAGTTAAATATATCATATAGGAGACACACACAGTGATATTTGAGAAGTGAAATGAAGTTTATTGGATTTACAGAAAGTGTGCTATAATTGTTTAAACAAAATTAAGCAGGTGCATAAATTTGGGCACCACAAAAAAGAAATGAAATCAATATTTAGTAGATCCTCCTTTTGCAGAAATTACAGCCTCTAAATGCTTCCTGTAGGTTCCAATGAGAGTCTAGATTCTGGTTGAAGGTATTTTGGACCATTCCTCTTTACAACACATCTTTAGTTCATTCAGGTTTGATGGCTTCCGAGCATGGACAGCTCTCTTTAAGTCACACCACAGATTTTCAATTATATTCAGGTCTGGGGACTGAGGTGGCCATTCCAGAACGTTGTACTTGTTCCTCTGCATAAATTACCTAGTGGATTTTGAGCAGTGTTTAGGGTCATTTTCTTGTTGAAAGATCCAGCCCCGCTTTAGGCTACTTTCACACTAGCATTTTTCTTTTCCGGCGCTGAGTTCCGTCCTAGGGGCTCAAATCCAGAAAAGAACTGATCAGTTTTATCCCCATGTATTCTGAATGGAGAGTCCGTCCTTCAGGATGCATCAGGATGTCTTCAGTTCAGTCTTTTTGACTGATCAGGCTTTTCAGAAAAACGTAGCATGCAGTATTTTTACCTCCGGCCAAAAAGCCTGAACACTTTGACTGAACGCCGGATCAGGCCTTTTCCCCATTGACTTGCATTAACGCCGGATCTGGCACTGTGTGTTCAGTCAAAACGGATCCGGCTTTTGCATGTTAAACCCGAAAAATGTGAAAAAAAAGTTAAAGTCCATAAATGGCGGATCCGTTTTTTCCAATGCATTTTTTCATTGTGATCAAAATCCTGATCAGGATTCAAATGTAATCCGTTTTCACACGTTTTTCCGGATCCGGCGGGCAGTTCCGGTGTCGGAATTGAACGCCGGATTAAAACAACGCTAGTGTGAAAGTAGCCTAGCTTCAGCTTTGTCACTGATTCCTGGACATTGGTCTCCAGAATCTGCTGATAATGAGTGGAATCCATGCATCCCTCAACTTTGACAAGATTCCCAGTCCCTGCACTGGCCACACAGCCCCACAGCATGATGGAACCACCACCATATTTTACTGTAGGTAGCAGGTGTTTTTCTTGGAATGCTGTGTTCTTTTTCCTCCATGCATAACGCCCCTTGTTATGGCCAAATAACTCAATTTTAGTTTCATCAGTCCACAGCACCTTATTCCAAAATGAAGCTGGCTTGTCAAAAATGTGCTTTAGCCCACCTCAAGCGGCACTTTTTGTGCTGTGGGCGGAGAAAAGGCTTCCTCTGCATCACTCTCGCATACAGCATCTCCTTGTGTAAAGTGCGCCGAATGGTTGAACGATGCACAGTGACTCCATCTGCAGCAAGATGATGTTGTAGGTCTTTGGTGCTGGTCTGTGGGTTGACTCTGACTGTTCTCACCATTCGTCGCTTCTGCCTATCCGAGATTTTTATTGGTCTGACACTTTGAGCCTTAACTTGAACTGAGCCTGTGGTCTTCCATTTCCTCAATATGTTCCTAACTGTGGAAATAGACAGCTGAAATCTCTGAGACAGCTTTCTGTATCCTTCCCCTAAACCATGATGGTGAACAATCTTTGTCTTCAGGTCATTTGAGAGTTGTTTTGAGACCCCCATGTTGCTACTCTTCAGAGAAAATTAAAAGAGGAGGGAAACTTACAATTGACCCCCTTAAATACTCTTTCTCATAATTGGATTCACCTGTGTATGTAGGTCAGGGGTCACTGAGCTTACCAAGCCAATTTGAGTTCCAATAATTAGTTCTAAAGGTTTTGGAATCAATAAAATGACAACAGTGCCCAAATTTATGCACCTGCCTAATTTTGTTTAAACAATTATAGCACACTTTCTGTAAATCCAATAAACTTAATTTCATTTCTCAAATATCACTGTGTGTGTCTCCTATATGATATATTTAACTGACATTTTTTATCGTAACAACCAACGATTTATACAGGAAAATCATGACGATTAACAAGGTTGCCCAAACTTTCGCATCCCACTATATATATATATATATATATATATATATATATATATATATATATATATATACACACACACACACACACACACATAAATAAATTATAGATAAATAGATACAGTATATAAATATAAGAGAGAGAGAGAGATCAAAAATGCATCTCCCATATCACTTACATACTGTAGATATAAAATCATTTCTTTTTATACTAGTTTTACTGTGTGTGGTGTGGTGAGATCAGATTTCTGTGCCTTCAGACAATCTCTTATAATATAAAATCCTCCCTGGCTGCACAGTGCCCACAGTGCATACAAACAGCATAGACTGAAGAGTACAGCAGCTCTGTGGGAGGAGCTCAGCTTCCAGGCAAGAGAGGGAAAACTGTCACCTCTTACTTCCTGTTTCATCTGCACTGCATGGCTGAGAGCTCTCACTCTGTTGTCAAAATCCTCCATTCTCCTGGATCAAAGGTAACACTTTGTCTTATATTAGAATGGTAGAAGGGAGGTGAATGATTTAAGTTTTATGGAAATGTGTTTATTCCCTGCTCAGTAGTTAATTCACCTCCCTATCACAGCCAGTCACCATACAGCATGAGCTGTGCACACAGTCTTGTAAGATGGCTTCCCTCCAGTCACCATTAGAGATGTCCCGAACTATTCGCCGGCGAACAGTTCCCGGCGAACATCGCTTGTTCGCGTTCACCACAGCGGGCGAACATATGCGATATTCGGTCCGCCCCCTATACAGTCAGCAGACACATTCCAGCCAATCAGCATACCCTCCCTCCCAGACCCTCCCACCTCCTATCAAAAAGCAAGGACAGCATCCATCTTAGATTAATTCTGAAGCTGCAGTGTTAGTTAAAGCAGGGAGAGTGCTGCTGCTGCTGAATTAATAGGGAAATCGTTAGCACGCCAGTGTTCTGTGTCCACTCCAGTCCTCAAAGACTCATCTGCTGTAAGGACAGCGTCCTGACAGCACCCCAAAAAGCCCTTTTTAGGGCTAGTACATCAGTCTGTATATATATATATATATATATATATATATATATATATATATATATATATACACTGCTCAAAAAAATAAAGGGAACACTTAAACAACACAATGTAACTCCAAGTCATCCACACTTCTGTGAAATCAAACTGTTCACTTAGGAAGCAACACTGAGTGACAATCAATTTCACATGCTGTTGTGCAAATGGGATAGACAACAGGTGGAAATTATAGGCAATTAGCAAGACACCCCCAATAAAGGAGTGGTTCTGCAGGTGGTGAGCACAGACCACTTCTCAGTTCCTATGCTTCCTGGCTGATGTTTTGGTCACTTTTGAATGCTGGCGGTGCTTTCACTCTAGTGGTAGCATGAGACGGAGTCTACAACCCACACAAGTGGCTCAGGTAGTGCAGCTTATCCAGGATGGCACATCAATGCGAGCTGTGGCAAGAAGGTTTGCTGTGTCTGTCAGCGTAGTGTCCAGAGCATGGAGGCGCTACCAGGAGACAGGCCAGTACATCAGGAGACGTGGAGGAGGCCGTAGGAGGGCAACAACCCAGCAGCAGGACCGCTACCTCCGCCTTTGTGCAAGGAGGAACAGGAGGAGCACTGCCAGAGCCCTACAAAATGACCTCCAGCAGACCACAAATGTGCATGTGTCTGCTCAAACGGTCAGAAACAGACTCCATGAGGGTGATATGATGGCCCGACGTCCACAGGTGGGGGTTGTGCTTACAGCCCAACTCCGTGCAGGACGTTTGGCATTTCTAGAGAACACCAAGATTGGCAAATTCGCCACTGGTGCCCTGTGCTCTTCACAGATGAAAGCAGGTTCACGCTGAGCACATGTGACAGACGTGACAGAGTCTGGAGATGCCGTGGAGAACGTTCTGCTGCCTGCAACATCCTCCAGCATGACCGGTTTGGCATTGGGTCAGTAATGGTGTGGGGTGGCATTTCTTTGGAGGGCCGCACAGCCCTCCACGTGCTCGCCAGAGGTAGCCTGACTGCCATTAGGTACCGAGATGAGATCCTCAGACCCCTTGTGAGACCATATGCTGGTGCGGTTGGCCCTGGGTTCCTCCTAATGCAAGACAATGCTAGACCTCATGTGGCTGGAGTGTGTCAGCAGTTCCTGCAAGACGAAGGCATTGATGCTATGGACTGGCCCGCCCGTTCCCCAGACCTGAATCCAATTGAGCACATCTGGGACATCATGTCTCGCTCTATCCACCAACGTCACGTTGCACCACAGACTGTCCAGGAGTTGGCAGATGCTTTAGTCCAGGTCTGGGAGGAGATCCCTCAGGAGACCGTCCGCCACCTCATCAGGAGCATGCACAGGCGTTGTAGGGAGGTCATACAGGCACGTGGAGGCCACACACACTACTACAGCCTCATTTTGACTTGTTTTAAGGACATTACATCAAAGTTGGATCAGCCTGTAATGTGTTTTTCCACTTTAATTTTGAGTGTGACTCCAAATCCAGACCTCCATGGGTTGAAAAATTTGATTTCCATTTTTTTATTTTTGTGTGATTTTGTGGTCAGCACATTCAACTATGTAAAGAACAAAGTATTTCAGAAGAATATTTAATTAATTCAGATCTAGGATGTGTTATTTTTGTGTTCCCTTTATTTTTTTGAGCAGTGTATATATTGCAGTTGCCTGTGTCAGGCCCACTGACTGTACTTTGCCCACTGCCAGTGCACACCACTCATATCGGGTGGCACAGTACCTTGCAGATAAAAAAGTAGTTGAATTTTTTCTCTGTAATATAATTGCAGTTGCCTGCCAGTGAGTGTCAGGCCCACAGACTGTACTGTGCCCATTGCTTACCACTCATATCGGGTGGCACAGTATCTTGCAGATAAAAAAGTAGTTTAATTTTTTCTCTGTAATATAATTGCAGTTGCCTACCAGTGTGTGTCAGGCCCACAGACTGTACTGTGTGACCACTCATATCTGGTGGCACAGTACCTTGCAGATAAAAAAGTAATACAATTTTTTCTCTGTAATATAATTGCAGTTGCCTGCCAGTGTGTGTCAGGCCCACAGACTTTACTGTGCAACCACTCATATCTGGTGGCACAGTACCTTGCAGAAAAAAAGTCATAGTTTTTTCTCTGTAATATAATTGCAGTTGCCTGCCAGTGTGTGTCAGGCCCACAGACTGTACTGTGCCCACTGCCCACCATTCATATCCAGTGGCACAGTACCTTGCAGATAAAAAGTAATACAATTTTTTCTCTGTAATATAATTGCAGTTGCCTGCCAGTGTGTGTCAGGCCCACAGACTGAACTGCGCCCACTGCCCACCACTCATATCTGGTGGCACAGTACCTTGCAGATAAAAAAAGTAATATTTTTTTTTCTCTGTAATATAATTGCAGTTGCCTGACAGTGAGTGTCAGGCCAACAGACTTTACTGTGCCAACTGCCCACCACTCAAATCGGGTGGCACAGGACCTTGCACGCATAGTACCACTAATCTAAAAAAATGATAGGCAGAGGCAGGCCACCCCGCAGGGGCCGTCGTGGTCGTGGTGCTGTGATTTCCTTTGGCCCTAGAATAATGCCCAGTGTTCAGAGGCCACGTACCCTGAACTCGAAAAGTTCTGAGGACATAGTTGACTGGCTTACACAGGACACCCAATCTTCTTCAGCTTCCGCTCGGAACCTTGAAGCACCATCCTCCTCCAGCTCAGCTTCGGGCACCTCTCAAGTTACCACTCGCCCGCCTGCCGCCACCACCAACACTAGCACCACAGCCGCTTCACTTGATCTGTCAGTGGAGTTATTTACATATCAGTTGGAAGAAATGAGTGATGCGCAACCATTATTGCCAGAGGATGTAGATAACAGGGATATGTCTCAGTCAGGCAGCATTACACACATGGACGTACGGTGTGATGATGATGATGTTGTACCCGCTGCTGCTTTGTTTGCTGAGTTGTCAGATACAAGTGAGGCGGTTGATGATGACGAAGTGTCCATGGATGTCACGTGGGTGCCCTCTCGAAGAGAAGAAGAACCGGGGGAAAGTTCAGATGGGAAGACTGAGAGGAGGAGGAGACGAGTTGGAAGCAGGGGGAGGTCATCGCAAGGAGCTAGTGGCACAGTCAGACAGCATGTATCGACACCCGGGGTCAGTCAGACAGCACGCCAATCAACGCATGCTGTTGCCACTAACAGAATGCCGTCATTGCAAAGCTCAGCAGTGTGGCATTTTTTGTGTTTGTCTGCCTCTGATAACAGCGATGCCAAACAGCGATGCCATTTGCAACCTGTGCCAAAAGAAACTGAGTCGTGGGAAATCCAACACCCACCTAGGTACAACTGCTTTGCAAAGGCACATGATCTCACATCACAAACGCCTATGGGATCAACACATGATGAGTACAAGCAGCACGCAAACTCAAAGCCACCATCCTCCTCCTGGTCCAGCATCTTCAGCCACGTGAACCACTGCTGTCCTCCTTGCCCACTCTCAACCACCCGCCACTCCGCCTCTCACCTTCAGCAGTTCCTGCTCATCTGCCCACAGTCAGGTGTCTGTCAATGAAATGTTTGAGCGTAAGAAGCCAATGTCACAGAGTCACCCCCTTGGCCAGCGTCTGACAGCTGGCTTGTCGGAACTCTTAGCCCGCCAGCTTTTACCATACAAGCTGGTGGAGTCTGAGGTCTTGAAAAAATTTGTAGCTATTGGGACATCGCAGTAAAAGGTACCTGGCCGAATTTTTTTTTCACAAAAGGCAATCCCCAACCTGTACTCTATTGTGGAAAAGGAAGTCATGGCATGTCTGGCACACAGTGTTGGGGCAAGGGTCCATCTGACCACTGATACCTGGTCTGCAAAGCACGGTCAGGGCAGGTATATCACGTATACTGCACATTGGGTAAACCTGCTGACGGCTGCCAAGCATAGAATATGGGGCTCTGCAGAGGAGTTGGTGACACAGCCACGACTTGCAGGCAGGCCTGCTGCCACCTCCTCTACTCCTCCTACTCCATCCTCTTCGCTAACCTCCTCAGCTGAGTCCTCTTCTGCTGCTGCATCTTGCTCCACATCAACTGCACCCCCCCCCCAGCTCCCCAGGGGCTATTCCATATCCCGGATACGACAGTGTCACCACGTCTTGTGGTTGACTTGCCTGAATGCAGAGAGTCACACCGGACCAGCACTCCTGTCCGCCCTGAACGCACAGGTGGATCAGTGGCTGACCTCGAACCAACTGGAGATCGGCAAAGTGGTGTGTGACAACGGAAGCAATTTGTTGCCGGCATTGAATTTGGGCAAGTTGACACATGTGCCGTGTATGGCACATTTGTTGATTCTCATCGTACAACGCTTTGTGCATAAGTACCCAGGCTTACAGGTAGTCCTCAAGCAGGCCAGGAAGGTGTGTGGCCATTTCAGGCGTTCCTACACGGCCATGGCGCACTTTTCCGATATTCAGCAGCAAAACAACATGCTAGTGAGGCGCTTGACTTGCGACAGCCCGACACATTGGAATTCAACACTCCTAATGTTCGACTGCCTGCTCCAACAAGAACAAGCCGTCAACGAGTATTTGTATGACCGGGGTGCTAGGACAGCCTCTGCAGAGCTGGGTATTTTTTTGCCACGTTACTCGACAGTCATGCGCAATGCCTGTAGGCTCATGCGTCCTTTTGAGGAGGTGACAAACCTAGTCAGTCGCACTGAAGGCACCATCAGCGACATCATCCCAATTGTTTTCTTCCTGGAACGTGCCCTGCGAAGAGTGCTGGATCAGGCCGTAGATGAGTAAGAAGAGGAAGAGGAAGAGTTGTGGTCACCATCACCACCAGAAACAGCCTTATCATCATCACTTGCTGGACCTGCAGCAACGCTGGAAGAGGAGTCTGAAGAAGAGGAGTCAGAGGAGGAATGTGGCTTTGAGGAGGAGGAAGACCAACCACAGCAGGCATCCCAGGGTGCTCGTTGTCATCTATCTGGTACCCTTGGTGTTGTCTGTGGCTGGGGGGAAGAACAGACCTTCAATGAGATCAGTGAGGACGAGGAACGGGACATGAATAGCTCGGCATCCAACCTTGTGCAAATGGGGTCTTTCATGCTGTCATGCCTGTTGAGGGACCCTCGTATAAAAAGGCTGAAGGAGAACGACCTGTACTGGGTGGCCACGCTACTAGACCCCCGGTATAAGCAGAAAGTGGCTGAAATGTTACAGAATTACCGGAAATCAGAAAGGTTGCAGCAGTTCCAAAACAAGTTAAAAAGTATGCTTTACACAGCGTATAAGGGTGATGTCACAGCACAACGGGAATCTAACAGGGGAAGAGGTGAAAGTAATCCTCCTCCTACCACGACCACGCCGGCAAGGACAGGACGCTTTACAGACGTGTTGCTGATGGAGGACATGCAGAGCTTTTTAAGTCCTATGCATCGCCACAGCCCTTCGGGGTCCACCCTCAGAGAACGACTCGACCGACAGGTAGCAGACTACCTTGCCTTAACTGCAGATATAGACACTCTGAGGAGCGATGAACCCCTTGACTACTGGGTGTGCAGGCTTGACCTGTGGCCTGAGCTATCCCAATTTGCGATAGAACTTCTGGCCTGCCCCGCTTCAAGTGTCCTGTCAGAAAGAACCTTCAGCGCAGCAGGAAGTATTGTCACTGAGAAGAGAAGTCGCCTAGGTCAAAAAAGTCTAGATTACCTCACCTTTATTAAGATGAATGAGGGATCGATCCCGAAGGACTGACAGTGGGGGATGCATTTGACTAAAAAAGGCCTGATAAGCTGCCTTGGGCTAAAAATGGTCCACACACTGCTGTATTTAATCTCTGCATGCCGGATGACTTGCGTGACTTCTCCGCCACCAACTAGGGTTCAAGCCGCAATGTTTTCGTGCACTTTCTGCCTGGAAAACATTAATTACAGCTACAGCAGCGGCTGCAACAATACCTAATTTTTCAGGCATGTGTACATGCATAATTTTTCTGGCCTCTGGTGCTGCACTGTGGCTGCAAAAACAAAACAAAAGAAAAAAGGCACATACATGTGTCAATTCCTCTTTGTGATCGTTACCTTGTTGTGGTGAAGGGGCTTGCGTATCACAATGAAGCGATCACCTCTATATGAGTGTGTTGGCAATGTTGGCACACCCCAGATGATAAGGTTGTTGCTTCATTGTGAACAGACCAAAAGCGATCGGCTGGATAATTTTGCATAGAAAAAACATTAATTATCTTTGTGATCATCTAAGACACGGGTGTCAAACACAAGGCCCGCGGGCCGAATGCGGCCCGCCAGACCTAGTCATGTGGCCCGCGCAGCCGCCGCCGATATGCGGCAGGCGAGCGAGCTGGCGGCGGGGCACAGGGAGATGAGCGCTTCCATTGTGGAAGCGCTCATCTCCAGTCATCTGTATGACGCCGTCCTCAGGACAGCGATACAGATGCCTGCCTGTGCTGCGGTAGGGGAGGGAGAGGCGTGTCCCTTTCCCTTCCTCTGATAGGCTGCCGGCCTAGTGCCTGCAGCCTATCAGAGGCCGGCGCAGGCGGTGCGATGACGTCATCGCACTGCCTGAGCCATACAGCGTGGGACACAGGTCAGAAGAGGCCTGCATCGCATCACTGACATGGAGGTAAGTATGTGGTTTTTTTTTATTATTTTTATTATGTACAATACTTTTACTGGCGGGGGCTGTTATTACTGGCAAAGGGGGGGCTGTGTGTTATTACTGGCAAAGGGGGGGCTGTGTGTTATTACTGGCAAAGGGGGGGCTGTTATTACTGGCAAAGGGGGGGCTGTTATTACTGGCAAAGGGGGGGCTGTTATTACTGGCAAAGGGGGGGCTGTTATTACTGGCAAAGGGGGGGCTATTATTACTGGCAAAGGGGGGGCTGTTATTACTGGCGGGGGCTGTTATTACTGGGGGCTGTTATTACTGGCAAAGGGGGGGCTGTTATTACTGGCAAAGGGGGGGCTGTGTGTTATTACTGGCAAAGGGGGGGCTATGTGTTATTACTGGCAAAGGGGGGCTGTGTGTTATTACTGGCAAAGGGGGGGCTGTTATTACTGGGGGGGCTGTTTTTACTGGCAAAGGGGGGGCTGTTATTACTGGCAAAGGGGGGGCTGTTATTACTGGCAAAGGGGGGGGGCTGTTATTACTGGCAAAGGTGGGCTGTTATTACTGGCAAAGGGGGGGCTGTTATTACTGGCAAAGGGGGGGCTTTTATTACTGGCAAAGGGGGGGCTGTTATTACTGGCAAAGGGGGCTGTTATTACTGGCAAAGGGGGCTGTTATTACTGGCAAAGGGGGGGCTGTTATTACTGGCAAAGGGGGCTGTTATTACTGGCAAAGGGGGGGCTGTGTGTTATTACTGGCAAAGGGGGGGCTGTGTGTTATTACTGGCAAAGGGGGGCTGTGTGTTATTACTGGCAAAGGGGGGGCTGTTATTACTGGCAAAGGGGGGGCTGTTATTACTGGCAAAGGGGGGGCTGTTATTACTGGCAAAGGGGGGGCTATTATTACTGGCAAAGGGGGGGCTGTTATTACTGGCGGGGGCTGTTATTACTGGGGGCTGTTATTACTGGCAAAGGGGGGGCTGTTATTACTGGCAAAGGGGGGGCTGTGTGTTATTACTGGCAAAGGGGGGGCTATGTGTTATTACTGGCAAAGGGGGGCTGTGTGTTATTACTGGCAAAGGGGGGGCTGTTATTACTGGGGGGGCTGTTATTACTGGCAAAGGGGGGGCTGTTATTACTGGCAAAGGGGGCTGTTATTACTGGCAAAGGGGGGGGGCTGTTATTACTGGCAAAGGTGGGCTGTTATTACTGGCAAAGGGGGGGCTGTTATTACTGGCAAAGGGGGGGCTGTTATTACTGGCAAAGGGGGGGCTGTTATTACTGGCAAAGGGGGGGCTGTTATTACTGGCAAAGGGGGGGCTGTTATTACTGGCAAAGGGGGGGCTGTTATTACTGGCAAAGGGGGCTGTTATTACTGGCAAAGGGGGGGCTGTGTGTTATTACTGGCAAAGGGGGGGCTGTGTGTTATTACTGGCAAAGGGGGGGCTGTGTGTTATTACTGGCAAAGGGGGGGCTGTGTGTTATTACTGGCAAAGGGGGGGCTGTTATTACTAGCAAAGGGGGGGCTGTTATTACTGGCAAAGGGGGGGCTGTTATTACTGGCAAAGGGGGGGCTATTATTACTGGCAAAGGGGGGGCTGTTATTACTGGCGGGGGCTGTTATTACTGGGGGCTGTTATTACTGGCAAAGGGGGGGCTGTTATTACTGGCAAAGGGGGGGCTGTGTGTTATTACTGGCAAAGGGGGGCTGTGTGTTATTACTGGCAAAGGGGGGCTGTGTGTTATTACTGGCAAAGGGGGGGCTGTTATTACTGGCAAAGGGGGGGCTGTTATTACTGGCAAAGGGGGGGCTGTTATTACTGGCAAAGGGGGGGCTGTTATTACTGGCAAGGGGGGCTGTTATTACTGGCAAAGGTGGGCTGTTATTACTGGCAAAGGTGGGCTGTTATTACTGGCAAAGGGGGGGCTGTTATTACTGGCAAAGGGGGGGCTGTTATTACTGGCAAAGGGGGGGCTGTTATTACTGGCAAAGGGGGGGCTGTTATTACTGGCAAAGGGGGCTGTTATTACTGGCAAAGGGGGGGCTGTTATTACTGGCAAAGGGGGGGGGCTGTTATTACTGGCAAAGGGGGCTGTTATTACTGGCACAGAGGGGCTCTTATTACTGGGGGCTGTTATTACTGGCACAGAGGGGCTGTTATTACTGGGGGCTGTTATTACTGGCACAGAGGGGCTGTTATTACTGACACAGAGGGGCTGTTATTACTGGGGGCTGTTATTACTGACACAGAGGGGCTCTTATTACTGGGGGCTGTTATTACTGGCACAGAGGGGCTCTTATTACTGGGGGCTGTTATTACTGGGGGCTGTTATTACTGGCACAGAGGGGCTGTTATTACTGGGGGCTGTTATTACTGGGGGCTGCTATTACTGGCAAAGGGGGGGCTGTTATTACTGGCAAAGGGGGGGCTGTTATTACTGGCACAGAGGGGCTGTTATTACTGGGGGCTGTTATTACTGGGGGCTGCTATTATCTCCAAATACTTATTATGAAATCTTTCTCATTAGGATAAAACACCTCATCAGCTCCACCGAGCCCCCGGCCAAAGTGTGGAAGTGGCGTCCGAGATCCCCAAGGGCCAAGCCAAGTAACTAAGTTTTCCGGCCCTTTGAGGGTGACCAAACTGCTGATGCGGCCCCCGATGAATTTGAGTTTGACACCCCTGATCTAAGATAATCATTAAAGCCTACTAGGCCAACAATAGGCCCACACTGCAGAATCATTGTTTTCTGGGTCACTTAATTGTCACTGAACTACCTCAGCACGACCATAGACTTTGAAAAACCGCCATCGCCTGCAATCTCCCAAACGTGCGCACGAGCACAGTCATCACTACACCAAGATTGACGCATAGAGGAATAAAATTTATGTCATGAGTGTGTCAACTATTGACAACTCTTTGCGGTTGTCTAAAATCTATTCCATACACGTCCCCTAATAGGGGACGTAACAGGAATTAAACTGATAAGAATAGTACTACTTAACATACCACTCATATTGGGTGGCATAGTACATTGCACGGCGCACGCGCAGTGCCCCAAATTGGAAGTAGGAGGACCAACCAAGCATCTTTTTCCACCTCCCGGTTCCTAAAATCTATTCCATACACCGGCCCCTGATAGGGGACGTAACAGGGATTAAACTGATAGGAATAGTACTACTTAACACAGCACTCATATAGGGTGGCACAGTACATTGCACGGCCACGCGCAGTGCCCCAAATTGGAAGTAAGAGGTCCGACCAACCATCTTTTTCCATCTCCCGGTTCCTAAAAGCTATTCCATTCACCGGCTCCTGATAGGGGACACTACAGAGATTAAACTGGTAAGAACAGATTTTTTTTAATTTTAGAAAAAGAGGACAGCCTCTGCGGAGCTGGGTATTTTTTGGCCGTGTTACTGAACGCTCATGCGCAATGGCTGTAGGCTCATGCGTCCTTTTGCGGAGGTGACAAACCTGGTCAGTCAAACCCAAGGCAACATCATCGACATCATCCCATATGCGTTTTTTTTGGATCGTGCCCTGCGAAGATTGCTGGATCAGGCCGTAGATGAGCATGAAGAGGAAGAGTTGTGGTCACCATCACCACCAGAAGCAGCCTTGTCGTCGTTGATTGCTGGACCTGCGGCAACGCAGAGAGAGGAGTCTGAAGAAGAGGAGTCAGAGGAGGAAGGTGGCTTTGAGGAGGTGGAAGACCAACCACAGCAGGCGTCATAGGGGGCTTGTTGTCACCTTTCGGGGACCCTAGGTGTTGTAAGTGGCTGGGTGGAGGAAGAGACCTTCAATGACGTCAGTGAGGACAAGGAACGGGACATGGCTAGCTTGGTATCCAACCTTGTGCAAATGGGGAGTTTGCGGTTGTGCAAATGGACTGTTTGCGGTTGTTTGCGGTGCGTTAAACGGGGAGTTTGGTCTGTCAGAGTTTGGTCTGTCACTATGAAGCGGGCGTAACCCTTACACTATCTAATTGATTCAACAATATACCTGATGTTTTAAAGCATGTTATTCCAAACAATTTAGGAATGTTAGGTGATTTATGCCCTTTATGGATTAAAACCCGACTCTGCGTCAACTACGTAATTTTCCATGGGAGTTTTGCCATGGATCCCCCTCTGGCATGCCACAGTCCAGGTGTTAGTCCCCTTGAAACAACCTTTCCATCACTATTGTGGCCAGAAAGAGTCCCTGTGGGTTTTAAAACTCGCCTGCCTATTGAAGTCTATGGCAGTTCGCCTGGTTCGCCCGTTCGCGAACATTTGCAGAAATCCGCGTTCGCGAACGGAAAATTTTATGTTCGCGACATCTCTAGTCACCATACAGCATGAGCTCTGCACACAGTCCTGTAAGATGACTTCCCTCCAGTCACCATACAGCATGAGCTCTACACACAGTCCTGCAAGATGGCTTCCCTCCAGTCACCATGCAGCATGAGCTCTGCACTCAGTCTCCCTAATGTATATATTATTCTCTACCCTGCTCCCAGTTCAGTCTAGTGATTCCATCTCCCTAAGTGCTAGTATATAGTGTGTTCCAGTGGTGTAATATTTATCCCTCACCCTTCTAACAGTTTAGTCAATAGCCTCATATGTATACAGTACAGACTTTATCTCAATAGAGTGAATGCATTATACTGTATGTAGAGAGGTTATGAAAGGGCAGGGGGACTGGTGCATCACACATATTGTTATAATACAAACTGGTGCCCAGGTAGGATTTAGTCACTCATCCCCTCCCAGCAGACATTTTGAAAGAAAAATAAATCTTAACCACTTACTGACCGGGGTGTTCCCCCTTCTTGTCCCGGTCATTTTTCAGTATTCAGCACTGCGTTGCTTTGACATTTATTCAGTCATATAACGCTTAAGGTCTCATGCACATGACCGTTCCGTGCAATTTGTGGTCCCCAGTGCACTGGAACATCCGTGTGGCTGCCACAGACTGATCCTGCCTTATTCAACTTGAATGGGTCCGCGATCCGTCCGTTCCACAAAAAAGTAGTGTATGTACTACTTTTTTGCGGTGCGGAGGCATGGCCAGAAACACCACGGAAGCGCTCTGTAGTGCTTCCGTGGTGTTCTGCTCCGTCCTTCTCCCGGATCACAGACCCATTGAAGTGAATGGGTCTGTGATCCGTTATGCGGGCTGCACACAGCCGGTACCCATGTATTGCGGACCCGCCGTATGCGGGCAGCAATATGGCCACGGGGGCACACAATTGCGTGCATGTAGCCGTACTGAAATTAAATTGATTAATTTTTTGGGGACAGATAGAGCTTTCTTTTGTTGGTATTTTATCACCACACATTGGGACACTAGACGCATATTTGCGTTTTTATATGCAGGGGTCGGGGAATTAATTTTTTGGGGTGTGTTTTTACTTAAAGGGGTTTTCCCATCTCAGACAATGGGGTATATTGCTAGCATGACCGGTTTGGCATTGGGTCAGTAATGGTGTGGGGTGGCATTTCTTTGGAGGGCCGCACAGCCCTCCATGTGCTCGCCAGAGGTAGCCTGACTGCCATTAGGTACCGAGATGAGATCCTCAGACCCCTTGTGAGACCATATGCTGGTGCGGTTGGCCCTGGGTTCCTCCTAATGCAAGACAATGCTAGACCTCATGTGACTGGAGTGTGTCAGCAGTTCCTGCAAGACGAAGGCATTGATGCTATGGACTGGCCCGCCCGTTCCCCAGACCTGAATCCAATTGAGCACATCTGGGACATCATGTCTCGCTCTATCCACCAACGTCACTTTGCACCACAGACTGTCCAGGAGTTGGCAGATGCTTTAGTCCAGGTCTGGGAGGAGATCCCTCAGGAGACCGTCCGCCACCTCATCAGGAGCATGCACAGGCGTTGTAGGGAGGTCATACAGGCACGTGGAGGCCACACACACTACTGAGCCTCATTTTGACTTGTTTTAAGGACATTACATCAAAGTTGGATCAGCCTGTAGTGTGTTTTTCCACTTTAATTTTGAGTGTGACTCCAAATCCAGACCTCCGTGGGTTGAAAAATTTGATTTCCATTTTTTTATTTTTGTGTGATTTTGTGGTCAGCACATTCAACTATGTAAAGAACAAAGTATTTCAGAAGAATATTTAATTAATTCAGATCTAGGATGTGTTATTTTTGTGTTCCCTTTATTTTTTTGAGCAGTGTATATCTTTGCACAAAATGGCTGTATTTCAAATGGCTACATTTCAAATGCCTAATTCAAACCCCTGTATGTATAGGGGGGGATCACACACGCCCTGATCCAGTGTAGGCCTGAAGTAAATATATATCTTTGTACAAAATGGCTGTATTTCAAATGGCTGTATTTCAAATGCCTAATTCAAACCCCTGTATGTATAGGGGGGATCACACACTATGTATAGGGGGGATCACACACGCCCTGAACCAGTGTAGGCCTGAAGTAAATATATCTTTGCACAAAATGGCTGTATTTCAAATGCCTAAATCAAACCCCTGTATGTATAGGGGGGATCACACACACCCTGAACCAGTGTAGGCCTGAAGTAAATATATCTTTGCACAAAATGGCTGTATTTCAAATGGCTGTATTTCAAATGCCTAATTCAAACCCCTGTATGTATAGGGGGGATCACACATGCCCTGAACCAGTGTAGGCCTGAAGTAAATATATATCTTTATACAAAATGTCTGTATTTCAAATGGCTGTATTTCAAATGCCTAATTCAAACCCCTGTATGTATAGGGGGGATCACACACTATGTATAGGGGGGATCACACACACCCTGAACCAGTGTAGGCCTGAAGTAAATATATATTTACACAAAATGGCTGTATTTCAAATGGCTGTATTTCAAATGCCTAATTCAAACCCCTGTATGTAGAGGTGGTATCTGAGAGGGCCTGAACCTCTGTAGGCCTGCAGAAAATATATCTTTGCACAAAATGGCTGTATTTCAAATGGCTGCATTTCAAATGTCTAATTCTAACCCCTGTATGTATAGGGGGGATCACACACGCCCTGATCCAGTGTAGGCCTGAAGTAAATATATATCTTTGTACAAAATGGCTGTATTTCAAATGGCTGTATTTCAAATGCCTAATTCAAACCCCTGTATGTATAGGGGGGATCACACACTATGTATAGGGGGGATCACACACGCCCTGAACCAGTGTAGGCCTGAAGTAAATATATATCTTTATACAAAATGTCTGTATTTCAAATGGCTGTATTTCAAATGCCTAATTCAAACCCCTGTATGTATAGGGGGGATCACACACTATGTATAGGGGGGATCACACACGCCCTGAACCAGTGTAGGCCTGAAGTAAATATATCTTTGCACAAAATGGCTGTATTTCAAATGGCTGTATTTCAAATGCCTAATTCAAACCCCTGTATGTATAGGTGGTATCTCAGAGGACCTGATCCTCTGTAGGCCTGAAGTAAATATATCTTTGCACAAAATGGCTGTATTTCAAATGCCTAAATCAAACCCCTGTATGTATAGGGGGGATCACACACACCCTGAACCAGTGTAGGCCTGAAGTAAATATATCTTTGCACAAAATGGCTGTATTTCAAAAGGCTGTATTTCAAATGCCTAATTCAAACCCCTGTATGTATAGGGGGATCACACATGCCCTGAATCAGTGTAGGCCGGCAGTAAAAATATCCTTGCACAAAATGGCTGTATTTCAAATGCCTAATTCAAACCCCTGTATGTAGAGGTGGTATCTGAGAGGGCCTGAACCTCTGTAGGCCTGCAGAAAATATATCTTTGCACAAAATGGCTGTATTTCAAATGACTGTATTTCAAATGCCTAATTCAAACCCCTGTATGTATAGGTGGTATCTCAGAACCTCTGAACCTCTGTAGGCCTGAAGTAAATATATCTTTGCACAAAATGGCTGTATTTCAAATGGCTGTATTTCAAATGCCTAAATCAAACCCCTGTATGTATAGGGGGTATCACACACACCCTGAACCAGTGTAGGCCTGAAGTAAATATATCTTTGCACAAAATGGCTGTATTTCAAATGGCTGTATTTCAAATACCTAATTCAAACCCCTGTATGTATAGGGGGATCACACACACCCTGAATCAGTGTAGGCCTGCAGTAAAAATATCCTTGCACAAAATGGCTGTATTTCAAATGGTTGTATTTCAAATGCCTAATTCAAACCCCTGTGTGTAGAGGTGGTATCTCAGAGGGCCTGAACCTCTGTAAGCCTGCAGTAAATATATCTTTGCACAAAATGCCTGTATTTCAAATGGCTGTATTTCAAATGCCTAATTCAAACCCCTGTATGTATAGGTGGTATCTCAGAGGGTCTGAACCTCTGTGTCATGCCCTGCTCGGACGGTGTGCGGAGGTCTTTCAGATTGGCAGCACGTGTCTAACCATTTGTTTTTTTTTTGTTTTGGAATCATGCTGGATCCGCCTTCCTTCAGGTGCTCTGGGTGGGGTCATTGGCTTAAATTGCCTTCACTCCCAGAGGGCCGTGCGGGTTATAGAATTCAGTCTGGCTTTGGATTCAAGGAAGGAAGGATTGTCTTTTCCAGCTCAGATAAGTTTGGTTTCTGTTTTTGTTATTTGCGGTCTAGGCTGTTTGTGTGTCTTCTGCCCCTTCTCCCCTTTCACCATCTCAGGGATTCTAGGGTGTTTGCAGTCCAGGCACGAGGACACATTATTCCTACCATCAAGGTCTGAATGTGGGCTTAGCTGCGTAGGGACAGAAGTCAGGGATATGCTAGGAGGTGACCATTCCCCAGCATCTCGCCTAGACACTGGTTTATTTGGTTGTCTGTATATCTGAGATACTGTCCGCCGTGACATTATAACCCGCCATACTGTGACTGCCATTACTCAGCGGTTTTGTGATGGCGTCAATTGATGCACTGGTTGACCGCATGCAGGGATTATCCCTAGAGGTTGCGGATCTGCGTAGTTCGGTCACACAGTGTCAGAGTGTTTTGGCATCAGGTGCAGGTCAAATTGGTGGGGAGCCTAAAGTCGCACTTCCCGAGAAATTTACAGGGGGTGCAGATGATTTTTATCGCTTTAAAGAGTCATGCAAATTGTATTTTCGATTGCGTCCATTTTCGTCAGGTGATGAAATTCAGAGGGTTGGTATAATCATGTCTCTGCTAAAAGGGGACGCGCAATCCTGGGCTTTTTCTCTGCCGCCCGGTTCTCTGGCCCTTCAGTCGGTGGAGGAATTTTTCAAAGCCCTGGAATTGATTTACGATGACCCAGATCGGGTCTCGATGGCAGAATCTAAATTGCGTAACTTATTATAGGGTAAACATACTGCAGAGGTTTACTGCATAGAGTTTAGGAGATGGGCTACTGAGTCGGGGTGGAACGACCCCGCGTTACGTAGTCAGTTTTGTCAGGGGTTATCTGAGAGGTTGAAAGATGCCCTGGCTTTTCATGAGTACCCGGATACTCTAGAGAATGCAATGTCTTTGGCTATACGGTTGGATAGACGTATCAGAGAGAGGTGTAAGGGTCCCTCCATGCAAGGGATCCCTTCTGCGTGTGGTTTTGGCTCACCTGCTACCCAGGGTGAAATTACTTATAACTCTGGGGTAGGGGAGGAACCCATGCAGTTGGGTCAGATATCTTTTCGTTCTGGTAGGAGAAACTTTAGGAGATTACATAAATGATGTTACTACTGTGGTAAAAGTGACCATTTTGTTTTTCTTGTCCTTTTGTTAAACCGCGTGATGATATGAAAGAAAAAAAAAACGTCCTGACTCTTGGTAGTGTGAATAGAGTAGTGGAACAAGCAAATATGCAAGCTCCCTGTAATTCTCGTTTTCTCCTTCCAGCTATGGTGGCGCTAGACTCAAGAAAATATTTTGTTGAGGTATTCATTGACTGTGGTGCTGGGCTAAACCTTATTGATTTTCTTTTCCTTCAAAATCTGGGTCTAAGTACGTGCACTTTAGAAAGGGAGATTCCGGTGTTTGCAATAGATTCTTCACCTCTTTCTCAAAGGAGTCTCACTCATATTGCACATGGTATTCAGTTGAGGTTGGGTGATTCACATGTAGAGCTTATTTCTTGTTTTGTCATGAGGAATTTGCCTGCTCCTATAGTCCTAGGTTTACTGTGGTTGACAAAACATAATACAATTATTGATTGGCAGGCAAGACAAATTATTGGTTGGGGAGAGTTTTGTTCGGAGAATTGTCTTGGCACATCTATCTCTGGGGTGTCCACTGCGGTTCTACCTCAATATCTCTCAGACTTTGCGGATGTCTTTTCGGAGGGTGGGACTCAGGAATTGCCCCCTCATCGTGACTATGATTGTCCTGTTAATCTCATCCCAGGAGCTAACTTGCCAAAGTCTCGCCTTTACAATCTTTTCCAACCTGAAAGAGAGGTCATGCGAAAGTATATCGCCGAGAGTTTGGCAAAAGGTCATATTAGGCCATCTAAGTCTCCGGTGGCAGTAGGTTTTTTCTTTGTTAAGAAAAAGGATGAATCACTGAGACCGTGTTTGGATTTTCGGGAATTGAACCGTATTACGGTCCGGGATCCGTATCCCCTTCCTTTGATCTCCGACCTTTTTGATCAGATTGTTGGTGCCAGGGTGTTCTCCAAGTTGGATTTGAGAGGGGCCTACAATCTGATCAGAATCAAGGAAGGGGATGAGTGGAAGACGGCCTTCAATACGCAGGAGGGTCATTTTGAGAATCTGGTTATGCCTTTTCGGTTGACGAATGCGCCAGCGGTATTTCAGAGATTAGTTAATGACATTTTTCATCATTTGGTGGGGAGGTTCGTGGTAGTTTACTTAGATGACATTTTAATTTACTCTCCTGATCTGAAGACCCATCAGGATCATGTGAGACAGGTTTTGACGATCCTTCAGGAGAATAAATTATATGCCAAATTGGAAAAAAGTGTGTTTTCGGTGCAGGAGCTTCCGTTTTTTGGGATATCTGCTTTCCGGCTCTGGTTTCCGTATGGACCCCGAAAAGGTCCGGGCGGTTCTGGAATGGGACCGACCAGAGAATCAGAAAGCTTTGATGCGGTTTTTGGGGTTTACTAACTATTATAGAAAATGTATTCTGAACTATTCCACCATTGTTAAACCTCTGACTGATATGACAAAGAAGGGCACTGACGTCTCTGTTTGGTCGGAGGAGGCATTACAGGCCTTTTCGACTATTAAGGAGTGTTTTGCGTCTGCTCCCATTCTGGTGCAGCCCGATGTGTCTCAGCCATTCGTGGTGGAGGTGGATGCATCAGAGGTGGGGGTGGGAGTGGTGCTGTCGCAGGGTTCTTCTCCTGGCAAGTGGGTCCCGTGTGCTTTTTTTCCTAAGAAGCTCTCGGTCGCCGAGAGGAACTATGATGTGGGAGATAGAGAGTTGCTGGCTATAAAGTTGGCCTTTGAGGAATGGCGTCACTGGTTGGAGGGGGCTTCTCACCCCGTTACTGTTTATACGGATCATAAGAATTTGGCTTACCTGCAATCTGCCAAGCGTCTGAATCCTAGGCAGGCCAGATGGTCACTGTTTTTTACCAGGTTCAATTTTGTTGTTACTTTTCGTCCGGGGGTCAAAAACATCAAGGCAGATGCGTTGTCTCCCAGTTTTCCTGGAGAGGTGATTCAGAGGATCCTGCTCCGATTTTGGCTGACGGGGTTGTGGTTTCAGCTCTGTATCCCGAATTGGAGATGGAGGTGTTGGGAGCTCAGGAGGGGGCTCCTGGTTCTTGTCCCCCAGGGAGGTTGTTTGTTCCCGAAGAACTGCGATACAAGGTTTTCAAGGAACATCACGATACTGTCCTTGCCGGACATCCTGGTGGTAAGTCCACCTGTGACCTTGTGTCCCGGAGGTTCTGGTGGCCCGGGTTACTTAGGAGCATTGAGGATTACGTGGCAGCTTGTGAGACCTGTGCACGATCTAAGGTTGCTCATACTCGACCGGCTGGTTCAATCCTTCCTTTATCTATTACGTCTCGTCCTTGGACGCACTTGTCCATGGACTTTATTACGGATCTACCGAATTCCTCGGGGAAAACAGTAATTTTGGTGGTAGTTGACCGTTTTAGCAAGATGACTCATTTTATATTGTTAACTAGTCTGCCTATTGCCAAGACTCTTGCGCAAATTTTTGTTGATAATATCGTGAAATTGCATGGTATTCCTTCGGATGTGGTTTCTGATAGGGGCACGCAGTTTGTCTCCAGGTTCTGGAGCGCGTTCTACTCTCGGCTTGGCATTCAACTTTCGTTCTCTTCGGCTTTCCATCCGCAGTCGAATGGACAGACGGAGCGTACTAATCAGAACCTGGAGACCTACTTGAGGTGCTTTGTGGCGGAGAATCAGGAGGACTGGTCCTCATTCCTGCCCCTAGCGGAGTTTGCTTTGAATAACCGTAGGCAGGAATCCACAGGTAAGTCGCTATTTTTTGGCGCATATGGTTTTCATCCTCAGTTTGGTACCTTTTCGGGGACTAGTTCCTCTGGGATGCCAGAGGAGGAAAGGTTTTCTTCTACCTTGTCTTCTATCTGGCGGAGGATACAAGTGAATTTGGAGACGATGCGTGAGAGATATAAGCGAATGGCTGACAGGAGATGTGTGACTGGTCCGGACCTGTGTGTGGGTGATCTGGTGTGGTTGTCCACTAAAAATATAAAATTGAGAGTGCCATCTTGGAAACTGGGCCCAAGATTTATCGGCCCGTACAAAATATCTGCGGTGATCAATCCAGTAGCGTTTTGGCTGGATCTTCCGCAGACTTGGGGGATCCATGTTGTGTTCCATAGATCTTTATTGAAAAAATATGTGAGACCGGTGGAACCATCGCCATTGCCTCCTCCTCCTGTTCTGGTCGATGGGAATTTGGAGTTTGAGATCTCCAGGATTCTTGACTCTAGAGTTCTTCAGGGTTCCCTTCAGTACCTGGTACACTGGAGGGGATACGGCCCCGAGGAGAGGATGTGGGTTCCGGCGCTGGAGGTCAGCGCCAGCCGACTGGTTAGGGCTTTTCACAGAGCCCACCCGGATAAGGTTGGTCTGGGGTGCCCGGAGGTCACCCGTAGAAGGGGGGGTACTGTCATGCCCTGCTCGGACGGTGTGCGGAGGTCTGTCAGATTGGCAGCACGTGTCAAACCATTTGTTTTGTTTTGTTTTGTTTTGGAATCATGCTGGATCCGCCTTCCTTCAGATGCTCTGGGTGGGGTCATTGGCTTAAATTGCCTTCACTCTCAGAGGGCCGCGCGGGTTATAGAATTCAGTCTGGCCTTGGATTCAAGGAAGGAAGGATTGTCTGTTGCAGCTCAGATAAGTTTGGTTTCTGTTTTTGTTATTTGCGGTCTAGGCTGTTTGTGTGTCTTCTGCCCCTTCTCCCCTTTCACCATCTCAGGGATTCTAGGGTGTTTGCAGTCCAAGCACGAGGACACATTATTCCTACGATCAAGGTCTGAATGTGGGCTTAGCAGCGTAGGGACAGAAGTCAGGGATATGCTAGGAGGTGACCATTCCCCAGCATCTCGCCTAGACACTGGTTTATTTGGTTGTCTGTATACCTGAGATACTGTCCGCCGTGACACTCTGTAGGCCTGAAGTAAATATATCTTTGCACAAAATGGCTGTATTTCAAATGCCTAAATTAAACCCCAGTATGTAGAGGTGGTATCTCAGAGTGCCTGAACCTCTGTAGGCCTGAAGTAAATATATCTTTGCACATAATGGCTGCATTTCAAATGGCTGTATTTCAAATGCCTAATTCAAACCCCTGTATGTATAGGGGGGATCACACACGCCCTGAACCAGTGTAGGCCTGAAGTAAATATATCTTTGCACAGAATGGCTGTATTTCAAATTGCTGTATTCCAAATGCCTAATTCAAACCCCTGTATGTAGAGGTGGTATCTCAGAGGGCCTGAACCTCTGTAGGCCTGAAGTAAATATATCTTTGCACAAAATGGCTGTATTTGAAATGGCTGTATTTCAACTGCCTAAGGGCTCTTTCACACTTGCGTTGTCCGGATCCGTCGTGTACTCCATTTGCCGGAAGTGCCCGCCGGATCCGTAACACCGCAAGTGAACTGAAAGCATTTGAAGACTGATCCGTCTTCAAAATGCGTTCAGTGTTACTATGGCAGCCAGGATGCTATTAAAGTCCTGGTTGCCATAGTAGTAGTGGGGAGCAGTATACTTACCGTCCGTGCGGCTCCCGGGGCGCTCCAGAATGACGTCCGAGCGCCCCATGCGCATGGATGACGTGATCCATGCGATCACGTCATCCATGCGCGTGGGGCGCCCTGACGTCACTCTGAAGCGCCCCGGGAGCCGCACGGACGGTAAGTATACTGCTCCCCCGCTCCCCACTACACTTTACCATGGCAAACAGGACTTTAGCGTCCTGGCAGCCATGGTAACCATTCAGAAAAAGCTAAACGTAGGATCCGGTAATGCGCCGAAACGATGTTTAGCTTAAGGCCGGATCCGGATTAATGCCTTTCAATAGGCATTAATTCCGGATCCGGCCTTGCGGCAAGTGTTCAGGACTTTTGGCCGGAGCAAAAAGCGCAGCATGCTGCGGTATTTTCTCCGGCCAAAAAACGTTCTGGTCCTGAACTGAAGACTCCATTCAGAATGCATCGGGATAATCCTGATCAGGATTTTTCCGGCATAGAGCCCCGACGACGGAACTCTATGCCGGAAAAGAACAATGCAAGTGTGAAAGAGCCCTAATTCAAAGACCTGTATGTATAGGGGGGATCACACACGCCCTGAACCAGTGTAGGCCTGCAGTAAATATATCTTTGCACAAAATGGCTGTATTTGAAATGGCTGTATTTCAAATGCCTAATTCAAACCCCTGTATGTAGGGGGGGGGGGGGGTATCTCACAGGGCCTGAACCAGTGTAGGTCTGAATTCAATATTGGTGCACCAAATGGCGGTATTTAAAATCTCTGAATGTAACCCAAATGTATTAAGGGTGTATCTCACAATGACATCTGCATCAAAGGCTGCCATCTAAATTTTTTGTGCCCAAATGAGTGTTTGTTTAAAAACTGAATTTGACAGCAGTATATAAGCCTGTAATTTCACACGTGCTGATGCTGCAATGCCTGAAAATAGTTTTTTTTTTCTCAAAAGAGTGTGTTTTTCAAACCCCAGAAAATGATGGGTGTATTTCTACCTTAAATTACACACTGACTAATCCAGATGTTGTAGATTGCTAAAAAAGTATTTTTTTTGCTAACAGAATATGAAAGCTGTATATATTAAACTTGAATTTAACACTTGCAGATCTGGAAAATACTGTTTTTTGAAAAAAAATGTGTGTTTTTCAAACCCCAGAAAATGATGGGTGTATTTCTACCTTAAATTACACACTGACTAATACAGATGTTGTAGATTGCCCCCAATGGTGATTTGCCATGTCCTAAAAGCTCAGATGCAGTGCTGGTGCACTGAGCATGCATAAAATGGCCGCCTCCACCCACCTAACTAACAGAATTCTAAAAGTTAGTATTTTTTGGTCAATGAGCTCAGGGCAGGGTAAAACGATAGTGCCCTGCACCCACACAACTATTTGTCTGTAGATCGCTGAGTTAGATTCTCTCCTATGCTCTCCCTGAAATCACAAGTCCAGCAGCATCCTCTCCCTACAATTGTAACAGCAGAGTGACATGCAGCGCTACGTGACTCAAGCTTATATAGAGCCTGGGTCACATGCTGCTCTGGCCAATCACAGCCATGCCATTAGTAGGCTGTGTTGCCAGGCCATTTTTTGAAAATCTGACCAGTGTCACTTTATGTGTGAATAACTTTAAAACGCTTTTACTTATAAAGGCCATTCTGAGATTGTTTTTTCGTCACATATAGTACTTCATGACACTGGTAAAATGGAGTAAAAAAAAAATCATTTTTATTTATAAAAAAATGTAAAAAAATTTGCAAATTTCCAAATTTCTATTTCTCTACTTTTATAAAAGATAGTAATACCTCCAAAAATAGTTATTATTTTACATTCCCCATATGTCTACTTCATGTTTGGATAATTTTGGGAATGCCATTTTATTTTTTGGGGACGTTACAAGGCTTAGAAGTTTAGAAGCAAATCTTGAAATTTTTCAGAAAATTTCTAAAACCCACATTTTCAGGACCAGTTCAGGTCTGAAGTCACTTTGTGAGGCTTACATAATAGAAACCACCCAAAAATTACCGCACCCCTCAAGGTATTCAAAACTGATTTTACAAACTTTGTTAACCCTTTAGGTGTTCCACAAGAATTTATGGAAAATAGAGATAACATTTCAAAATTTCACTTTTTTGGCAGATTTTCCATTTGAATCCATTTTTTCCAGTTACAAAGCAAGGGTTAACAGCCAAACAAAACTTAATATCTATGGCCCTGATTCTGTAGTTTACAGAAACACCCCATATGTGGTCGTAAACTGCTGAATGGGCACACGGCAGGGTGCAGAAGGAAAGGAATGCCATACGGTTTTTGGAAGGTAGATTTTGTTGGACTGTGTTTTTTTTACACCATGCCCCATTTGAAGCCCCCCTGATGCACCGCTAGAGTAGAAACTCCAAAAAAGTGACCCCATTTTAGAAACTACACCCCTCAAGGTATTCAAAACTTATTTTACAAACTGTGTTAACCCTTTAGGTGTTCCACAAGACTTAATGGAAAATAGAGATGAGATTTCAGAATTTTAATTTTTGGGCAGATTTTCCATTTTAATAATTTTTTTCCAGTTACAAAGCAAGGGTTAACAGGAAAACAAAACTCAATATTTATGGCCCTGATTCTGTAGTTTACAGAAACACCCCATATGTGGTCATAAACTGCTGTACAGGCACACGGCAGGGCGCAAGAAGGAAAGGAATGCCATACGGTTTTTGCAAGGTAGATTTTGTTGGACTGGTTTTTTGGCACCATGTCCCATTTAAAAGCCCCCCTGATGCACCCCTAGAGTAGAAACTCCAAAAAAGTGACCCCATTTTGGAAACTACGGGATAGGGTGGCAGTTTTGTTGGTACTATTTTAGGGTACATATGATTTTTGGTTGCTCTATATTACACTTTATGTGTTGTAAGGTGACAAAAAAATTGCTTTTTTTACACCGTTTTTATTTTTTATGGGGGTTAGGTCATGTGATATTTTTATAGAGCAGGTTGTTATGGACGTGGCGATACATAAATTAAAAAAAAATTAGACATATTAGGTAAGTTTTACACAATTATTTCATTTTTGAAACAAACGAAAAAAATCATGTTTTAGTGTCTCCATAGTCTGAGAGCCATAGTTTTTTCAGTTTTTGAGTGATTATCTTGGGTAGGGTATGATTTTTTGCGGGATGAGATGAAGGTTTGATTGGCACTATTTTGGGGTGCGTATGACTTTTTGATCGCTTGCTATTACACTTTTTGTGATGTAAAGTGACAAAAATTGCTTTATTTACACAGTTTTTATTTTAAAAAATTTACGTTGTTCACCTGAGGGGTTAGGTCATGTGATATTTTAATAGAGCAGGTTCTTAGGGACGCGGCGATACCCAATATGTATACTTTTCTTTTTCCTTAAGTTTTACACAATACCAGCATTTTTTAAACAAAAAAAATTATGTTTTAGTGTCTCCATATTCTGAGCCATAGTTTTTTTATTTTTTGGGCGATTGTCTTAGGTAGTGGCTAATTTTTTACGGGATGAGGTGACGGCTAGATTGGTACTGTTTTGGGGGGGCATACCTGTGGCGAAACCAACCTCGCCACTGGGTTTTGGAGAGGCCTGTTTATTACTAACTTTTAAACCCCTGAACCGATTCAAGTGAATTTTGGATAGGTTTGTCCCCAAGTTATACTGTTTAAATTGATGTAAGTTATATGTATGGCCAATGTAAACTCACAAAGTTGTAACAATTTATAATAAGTGTAACTTGTCAGCTTGGGAGGAAAATGCTGGGTGTGTTTCTATTGTGCCATTGTCCCATTGTGTGTTTAAAGGGTGATGTCTGTCCTGTTGTCTGCACATGTGTATTGGTGATTCCTCTTTGTCTTGAGAGATAATTGGATTACGCCTCGGGTGTCTCCAGGGCAACGCATGTCTCAGTACAGCGACCCTAAAAGCACCAGGATGGAACCAGCAGTGGAGTACAGATACTCTGTGGAGGAATTTGACCGTATGATGTGGTTGCGGCTGAACTTCTTCGGACCCAATCCAGCTGAGAAATACGTGAAGTTCGTGAGGAGTCTAGTGTTCAAGACCCTACTATACCGGGCAGAAGGTGACGGTCAGCTGCCACGTTGGGTGGACCTCCACTGGAAGTTACAGTTGCGGGACAGAGGGAGCTCAGTCTCCTCTCCCCAGCGGCAGAGTGTCCAGCAGGGAATTGGGAGCCCAGTCTCCATTCCCCAGCGGCAGTGTGAAGTGCAGGGAGAGGAGAGCAGCGTCCTCCCTCCCCAGCGGCAGGCTGAGTTACAGGGGGCAGAGGTAGTTGTTCCTGCCCCCCAGCAGCAGAGTGATATGCCGGGAAGGCAGTGTGAAGTGCAGGGAGAGGAGAGCAGCGTCCTCCCTCCCCAGCGGCAGGCTGAGTTACAGGGGGCAGAGGTAGTTGTTCCTGCCCCCCAGCAGCGGAATGATATGCCGGGAAGGCAGTGTGAAGTGCAGGGAGAGGAGAGCAGCGTCCTCCCTCCCCAGCGGCAGGCTGAGTTACAGGGGGCAGAGGTAGTTGTTCCTGCCCCCCAGCAGCAGCATGATTTTTTGGGAATTGGGAGCCCAGTCTCCATTCCCCAGCGGCCGTGTGATTTATTGGGAATTGGGAGCCCAGTCTCCATTCCCAAGCGGCAGGCGGAGTTACAGGGGGCAGAGACAGTCGGTCCTGTCCCCCAGCGGCAGAGTGTCCAGCAGGGAATAGAGAGCCCAGTCTCCTTTCCCCAGCAGCAGGACACTGTATTGGGAGCGGAGACGGTCGGTCGCCCTCCCCAGCGGCTGAAAGTATGTATGGGAGAGGAGCTCGTTACTCCCTCTCCCCAGCGGCAGCTTAACGCACCAGGGGGAGACAGTAAGCCCCACAACAGTGCAGATGGGACCGTGGTCTCTGCACCTACAGCACAGGGGGTAGAGACAGTCGGTCTCCCCCTCCAACAACCAGACTCTAAGCCAGGGAGCAACACAGAGACCGGGAGTATCAGCTTCCAACATAATCTTGGTGGACTCACTGGACAGAGACAGGCTACCAAATGCAACAGGTCCAGTATTGGGTTGTGGGTGGGCTGCCAGACTAACTCAGGTACCGACCGGCGTGAGGTCAGGTATCTGGTTAGTCTTCCCTGGGGGGGGAGATGTGTGGCGAAACCAACCTCGCCACTGGGTTTTGGAGAGGCCTGTTTATCAGCCTCTTGCCTCAGGATTATGGCCCATACTAACTTTTAAACCCCTGAACCGATTCAAGTGAATTTTGGATAGGTTTGTCCCCAAGTTATACTGTTTAAATTGATGCAAGTTATATGTATGGCCAATGTAAACTCACAAAGTTGTAACAATTTATAATAAGTGTAACTTGTCAGCTTGGGAGGAAAATGCTGGGTGTGTTTCTATTGTGCCATTGTCCCATTGTGTGTTTAAAGGGTGATGTCTTTCCTGTTGTCTGCACATGTGTATTGGTGATTTCTCTTTGTCTTGAGAGATAATTGGATTACGCCTCGGGTGTCTCCAGGGCAGAGAGGAGGAAGCCATGATGCATTGTGGGGATGTATTGTCTCTGTGTATCCTACAGTGCTGCATATCTGTCCTATGTCACAAGTCTTCATTCTGGTCCCCTAGGGTGTGTACACCAGATGGGCTTGGTTGTTTTATACCTCCCTGTGGACGGACCTGTAATTGCAACAACTGTAATAAAAAACAGACTGGGTGTGCCAGCACCTCAGACCACTGCTTGACCCTCAACACGGAGCCTTGTCTCGTTATTGGGAGGATCCGCTGTATGCTGATAGAGACTGATTGCCAGGAGTGTAAGCTGATTCCTGTTCGTCTGCTAGCAGCTATTCGTGAGGTTCCAGTTTGGAGTGCTATTTTGTATCCAGTTCGGGAGTTTGGTGTTCTGCAGTAGCTGTGCCTGTCTCTCAGAAAGGGGCACATCGCCTAAACGGATTTTAACCCCTTGTCTGCTGAAACGGTCCGTTACAATACCTCTTTTTGATCACTTGGTGTTGCACTTTTTGTGATGTAAGGTGACAAAAATGGCTTTTTTTTTACACCGTTTTTATTTTATTTTTTATGGTAATTATCGGACAGGGTGGATCATGTGATATATTTATAAAGCTGTCATTACGGACTCGGCGATACCTAATATGTGTTTTTTTTCCAGTTTTTTTATTATAAAATAAGGGGAAAAGGGCATTTTTTTCTTTTTTTTACTTTATTAATTTTATTACTTTATTAACTTTATAAAAAACACTTTTTTTAACATTTTTTTCTTTACTTTATTTCTAATGTTCACTTTTGGGGGTCTGATCCTCTCTGCAATGCATTACAATACATCTGTATTTTAATGCATTGAATGTTCCTGTACTACAGTGAGTAGTACACAAACAGGTTGCCTAGGAGACCCAGCCTGAGGCTGGATCTCCTTGGCTCGCGTAGTAGGCAGTTCCCGATGCCATGCAAGGCATTGGGCAGCCTCTGCATGGCATCGGGATGCCTTCTGAGACATTGAGTCCCTGCCACAGCAGCACGGGGACTCGATGGGCTTACTCAAACACAAACCCCTTCTATGCCACGGTCAGCCGCATAGAAGGGGTTAATCCACTGCGATAGCCGATACGGGGGGGTCACAGGACCCCCCTCGGCATTGACCCAGTGTGCCTGCTGATTGATCTCACCAGGCACCCAGTACGTACCGGTACTTCATGTGTCCTTAAGTACCAGGGCATCATGACGTACCGGTACGTCATGTGTCCCCAACAGGTTAAGTACATTCTGATACACAATACTTTCCACTTCCAAGACAAAATGTATAAACAAATACGGGGCACATCAATGGGGACTAGGTTTGCACCGAGTTATGCCAACCTCTTCATGGGGTGTTTTGAAGAATCTCATATCTATCAGACCGATTTGTGGATCAATAATATCTTTTTTTTTTTCAAAGAAACATCGACGATTTGATTTTTATTTGGAAGGGAGATGATATCTCCATTGAAAATTTCATCACGCACCAGTGGGGAATAGAATTTATAGGAATGCACCATAAAAATAAAACTGAGTATCTCGACCTTGAGATATTCACAGAAGGGAATGAAATCATTACTCGCACTTTTTTCAAGACAGTTGACACCAACAGCTATTTGGATTTGAGAAGTACACACTATAGGAAGTGGAAAAACAATATTCCATTCAATCAGTTCCAGAGAGTGAGACGCAGCTGTACCCGTGAAATAGACTTTGAGGAACAAAGTAAAATCCTTCTAACAAGATTCAGCGAAAAAGGATATCCAAACGGGGTAATAAAGGAAGCTAAAGAACGAGCATCCAACCTAACCCAGTGGGAATGCCTGGAATCTAAATCGGGCCCAAAAAGATAGATGGAGTTCAATATGAACTTCATCACTACATATAATCAGGATCATGAAAGGATCAGAACAATCCTTACCAAGAATTGGTACCTACTGAAAAAAGACCCAATACTCACCTCAATTATCCCAGAAGTATCTCGCCTCGCATACATCGCCGTGCATAGGGCACGGACTCTAAAGAATAGTCTAGCACCCAGCAAGTTGAAAAAGCCAGGGAATACAATTAAAAACACCATTATTTTTTTACTCCCCAATAGTAGGGGACTATTGGGGAGTAAAAAATGTGGCCATCTGAGGTGTTTATGCTGCAAGACCATCTGTCAGAAAACTACATTCAACAATAATACAGAAACAGAATTGTTTCAGACACAAAGCAGTTTGGATTGCAATTCCACTCATGTCATTTACATCTTGGAGTGTCCGTGCGGCCTACAATATGTGGGCAGGACTACACAAACACTTAGAAACAGATTAAAAAAGCACTGATCTAATGTCAAGAAGCAGTTGCAAAAGCACAGTGTTTCCAGGCATGCGGCCAATACACATGGGGGACTTTTCTTAGGGTTTAACCACCTCAGCTCCCCTAGCTTAAACCCCTTTTAATGACCAGACCACTTTTTACAATTCTGCACTACATTACTTTCACGGTTTATTGCGTGGTCATACAACTTACCACCCAAATGAATTTTACCTCCTTTTCTTCTCACTAATAGAGCTTTCATTTGGTGGTATTTCATTGCTGCTGACATTTTTACTTTTCTTGTTATTAATCGAAATTGACAGAAATTTTTGCAAAAAAGACATTTTTCACTTTCAGTTGTAAAATTTTTCTAATAAAACTACATTTCTATATAAATTTTTCTCTAAATTTATTGTTCTACATGTCTTTGATAAAAAAAAATGCAATAAGTGTATATTTATTGGTTTGCGCAAAAGTTATAGCGTTTACAAACTATGGTACAAAAATGTGAATTTTTGCATTTTGAAGCAGCTCTGACTTTCTGAGCACCTGTCATGTTTCCTGAGGTTCTACAATGCCCAGAGAGTAGAAACACCCCACAAATGACCCCATTTCGGAAAGTAGACACCCTAAGGTATTCACTGATGGGCATAGTGAGTTCATGGAAGTTTTTATTTTTTGTCACAAGTTAGCGGAAAATTATTATTATTATTATTTTTTTTTTTTTCTTACAAAGTCTCATATTCCACTAACTTGTGACAAAAAATAAAATTTTACATGAACTCACCATACCCCTCATGGAATACCTTGGGGTGTCTTATTTCCAAAATGGGGTCACTTGTGGGGTATTTATACTGCCCTTGCATTTTAGGATTTTTTTTAGGGTATAAATACCTGTTGAATATGTTCTACTGTTATTAAGCCATTTTAACTTGATGAAGGGGGCTCTAGATGCCCAAAACACATTTTTTTAAATATTAGCAAAAAAAAGGATTCCCCCTAAAGAAGAAGCTCCTTTAACTCTCAATCAAGTGTCTTGGTAAGGTGATATTGTGCTAACCTGTGGTCCTGGTTTCTATACTTTATGAAACTGTCCCAGGCTTTGGAGCAGGGGTGTTGCTAGGGTCTCAAAAGATCCAGGGCTCAAGCCCCAATGAATATGGCCCAGTTCAGCGTTCGGGTGTCCGCCTGGCCGTGCGGAGGCAAACGGATCCGTCCAGACTTACAATGTAAGTAAATGGGGACGGATCCGTTTGAAGATGACACAATATGGCTCAATTTTCAAACGGATCCGTCCCCCATTGACTTTCAATGTAAAGTCAAAACGGATCCGTTTGCATTATCATGAACAAAAAAAAAAAAAAATGTTTTATTTTTTTTTGTTCATGGTAATGCAAACGGATCCGTTCTGAACGGATCTAAGCGTTTGCATTATAGGAGCGGATCCGTCTGTGCAGATACCAGACGGACCCGCTCTGAACGCAAGTGTGAAAGTAGCCTTAATTATGTGGGCAAACAAAAAGGGAATTAAGAAGATGGGTGGGAGACCACATTGGTGATGTAAAACATCGGAGAGACAAACCAGTAGCAAGGCATGTCTTGCAATATCATTCTGCCCTACGATTTCAGGTCATTGAGGTGGTGCGAAGATCCCCTACAGGGGGGGATTGGGATAAAAGGATTCTCTGTAAGGAGACCCAGTGGATTCATCAGTCAAAAACTGTGAATCCACTGGGTCTCAATGAACAGATCTCCTACTCCTGCTTCTTGTAGTCCATGCCGTTCAAAAACAGTGTTATGTTTATAGAAAAAGTATCTGGGTACTAAGTCAGTGTACAGACTGTGATCCTGCCCATGCATCATAGCCAAAAATAAGGGCATGTTTATGTACACAACAGAATCCATTAGGGACACCCTGGACCACCTTATCACGGGTGAGATACCAGTGGTTTTTAATCTTAATCTGTCCCTTTCTCTATCTCCCCATTAGGGCACCATAATTGGCTCCTCTGCGATTTAGCATAATCGATAGCGCTGGTATGTATAGCGTCCGGTAACCATAGCAGCGTTGTGACGTATTTGCGCTGCTTTTCATGAAGCTCATCCGGTTATGTGCACCTGACTTCCGGTAAGTGGAAGGCACTTTGCGTTCCACCATCCTGGCGCTTCATAGAGGCGTTCCACAGCACATATTTGACATCCCATCCGCTTGAACCAGTATGTATAACCCTCAGTAGTAATAAGAACGCCTATAATGTCCCCTGAATTTACAGTGCCCCCTGTTGCTATATTCCCGCCTCCACCATACAGTCCCATGTAAATCACACCATCTCTCCTGCCCCCTCCAAAATACAGTCCTATGTAAATAACATCACTCCCCTCCCTTCACCCCCTTCAACATACAGTCCCATGTAAATAACACTATTTCCCTCTCTCCTCAATACAGTCCCATGTAAATAACATCACACCATCTCTCCAGCCCCCTCCAATATACAGTCCCATATAAATAACATCTCTCTCTATCTACAGCCCCCTCCAAAATACAGTCCCGTGTAAATAACATCACCTCCTCCCCAGCCACCGTCAACATACAGTCCCAAGTAAATAATATCACCCCTCCCCAGATGCCTCCAACATGCATTCCCATGTAAACATCACCACCTCAACATTCAGTCCCATGTAAATAACATCCTTCCCCCCCACCCGCAACATACAGTCCCACGTAAATAACATCGCCCCCTTGAACATTCAGTCCCATGTAAATAACATCACTCCCTCAGACCCCTGTAACATTCAGTCCCATGTCAATAACATCACTCCCTCACACAGCTGCCATCAATATACAGTCCCAGGTAAATAACATCACTGCCTCCCACAGCCACCTCCAACATACAGTCCCATGTAAATAACATCACTCCCTCCCACAGCCACCTTCAACATACAGTCCCATGTAAATAACATCCAGCTTTTCCAGCCCCCTCCAACATACAGTCCCATGTAAACGACATAATCCCCTACCACAGCCGCCTTCAGCATACAGTCCCATGTAAATAACAACACTGCCTCCCCCAGCCCCCTCCGACATACAGTCCCATGTAAACGACATAATCCCCTACCACAGCCGCCTTCAGCATACAGTCCCATGTAAATAACATCACTGCCTCCCCAAGCCCCCTCTGACATACAGTCCCATGCAAATAACATCACTCCCTCCTATAGAGTCTATCAACATGCATTCCCCATGTAAATGACCCCCTGCCCAGCCATCTCCAATACACAGTTCCATGTAAATAACATCCCACCCTTCAGCCCTAACATACAGTCCCAGTTAAATAACCACAACTCCCAGCATTGCTCTGCCTCTCTCTTCATTTACCTCTTCTGATGTAGCAGATATCACCTCAGCATCTTCCCATCTTCACTGCCGCCCTCTCCTGCACTGGTCACATGATGGTGACATCATTGAAGGTCCTTCTCAACCACTGACTGTTTTACTGGTCACATGACCTCTGATGTCACACTCACCACAGGTCCTTCAGTTCTTCCACCGCATTAGATACATTTGTATTGCTGTGCTGTGGATGGTAATACAGTTGTATCTAGCAGGCATGCAGGACATTCAGGGCCTGGGACAAAACATCAGGGGCCCAGGCCCCAAATGTTTTAACCTAGCAACGCCCCTGCCTCTGTTGGAACTGCTGTGTGTTCCCCTTGTCTCCCATCCTCGGTTGCCCAAGGAACTACATACTCTGCCGCGAACGTGAATTTAAGCAAATGTTCGCGAACGGGCGAACCGGGCGAACCACCATTGACTTCAATAGTCAGGCGAATTTTAAAACCCACAGGGACACTTTCTGGCCACAATAGTGATGGAAAAGTTGTTTCAAGGAGACTAACACCTGGACTGTGGCATGCCGGAGGGGGATCCATGGCAAAACTCCCATGGAAAATTACGTAGTTGACGCAGAGTCGGGTTTTAATCCATAAAGGGCATAAATCACCTAACATTCCTAAATTGTTTGGAATAACGTGCTTTAAAACATCAGGTATGATGTTGCATCGATCAGGTAGTGTAAAGGTTACGCCCGCTTCACAGTGACAGACCAAACTCCCTGTTTAACGCACCGCAAACAGTCCATTTGCACAACCGCAAATTCCCCAATTGCACAAGGTTGGATACCAAGCTAGCCATGTCCCGTTCCTTGTCCTCACTGACGTCATTGAAGGTCTCTTCCTCCACCCAGCCACGTACAACACCAAGGGTCCCCAAAAGGTGACAACAAGCCCCCTGGGACGCCTGCTGTGGTTGGTCTTCCACCTCCTCAATGCCACCTTCCTCCTCTGACTCCTCTTCTTCAGACTCCTCTCTTTGCGTTGCCGCAGGTCCAGCAATCGACGATGACAAGGCTGCTTCTGGTGGTGATGGTGACCACAACTCTTCCACTTCATGCTCATCTACGGCCTGATCCAGCACTCTTCGCAGGGCACTCTCCAGAAAAAACGCATATGGGATGAGGTTGATGATGTTGCCTTGGGTTTGACTAACCAGGCATGAGCTTACAGCCATTGTGCATGAGCGTTCAGTAACGCGGCCAAAAAATTCCCAGCTCCGCAGAGGCTGTCCTCTTTTTTAAATAAAAAAAACCTGTTATTAACAGTTTAATCTCTGTTTTGTCCCCTATCAGGGGCCGGTGTATGGAATAGATTTTAGACAAAACCGCAAAGAATTGTCAATAGTTGACACACTCATGACATAAATTTTACTCCTCTATGCGTCAATCTTGGTGTAGTGATGACTGTGCTCGTGCGCACATTTGGGAGATTGCAGGCGATGGGGGATTTTCAAAGCCTATGGTCATGCTGAGGTAGTTCAGTGACAGTTAAGTGACTCAGAAAACAATGATTCTGCAGTGTGGGCCCATTGTTGGCCTAGTAGGCTTTAATGATCACCTTAGATGATCACAAAGAAAATTTATGTTTTTTCTATGCAAAATTATCCAGCCGATCGCTTTTGGTCTGTTCACAATGAAGCAACATCATCTGGGGTGTGCCAACATTGCCATTGCCAACACACTCATAGAGGTGGTCGCTTCATTGTGATATGCAAGCCCCTTCACCACAACAAGGTAACGATCACGAAGGGGAATTGACACATGTATGTGCCTTTTTTTTGTTTTGTTTTTGCAGCCACAGTGCAGCACCAGAGGCCAGAAAAATGAGGCATGTACACACGCCTGAAAAATTAGGTATTGATGTTTTCCAGGCAGAAAGTGCACTAAAACATTGTGGCTTGAACCCTAGTTGGTGGTGGATAAGTCACGCAAGTCATCCGGCATGCAGAGATAAAATACAGCAGCGTGTGGACCATTTTTAGCCCAAGGCAGCTCATCTCATCAGGCCTTTTTTAGTCGAATGTATCGCCCACTGTCAGTCCCTTCGGGATCCATCCCTCATTCATCTTAATAAAGGTGAGGTAATCTAGACTTTTTTGACCTAGGCGACTTCTCTTCTCAGTGACAATACCGCTTGCTGCACTGAAGGTCCTTTCTGACAGGACACTTGAAGCGGGGCAGGCCAGAAGTTCTATCTCAAATTGGGATAGCTCAGGCCACAGGTCAAGCCTGCTCACCCAGTAGTCAAGGGGTTCATCGCTCCTCAGAGTGTCGATATCTGCAGTTAAGGCGAGGTAGTCTGCTACCTGTCGGTCGAGTCGTTCTCTGAGGGTGGACCCCGAAGGGCTGTGGCGATGCGTAGGACTTAAAAAGCTCTGCATGTCCTCCATCAACAACACGTCTGTAAAGCGTCCTGTCCTTGCCGGCGTGGTCGTGGTAGGAGGAGGATTACTTTCACCTCTTCCCCTGTTAGATTCCCGTTGTGCTGTGACATTACCCTTATACGCTGTGTAAAGCATACTTTTTAATTTATTTTGGAACTGCTGCATCCTTTCTGACTTCCGGTAATTAGGTAACATTTCAGCCACTTTCTGCTTATACAGGGGGTCCATTTGCACAAGGTTGGATGCCGAGCTCCTCATGTCCCATTCCTGGTCATCACTGATCTCACTGAAGGTCTGTTCTTCCCCCCAGCCACGTACAACACCATGGGTACCAGATAGGTGACAACGAGCACCCTGGAATGCCTGCTGTGGTTGGTATTCCTCCTCCTCAAAGCCACATTCCTCCTCTGACTCCTCTTCCTCAGACTCCTCTTCCAGCGTTGCCGCAGGTCCAGCAAGCGATGCTGATAAGGCTGTTTCTGGTGGTGATGATGGTGACCACAACTCTTCCTCTTCACGCTCATCTACGGCCTGATCCAGCACTCTTCGCAGGGCACGCTCCAGGAAGAAAACAAATGGGATTATGTCGCTGATGGTGCCTTCGGTGCTACTAACTAGGTTTGTCACCTCCTGATAAGGACGCATGAGCCTACAGGCATTGCGCATGAGCGTCCAGTAACGTGGCAAAAAAATTCCCAGCTCCGCAGAGGCTGTCCTAGCACCCCGGTCATACAAATACTCGTTGACGGCTTTTTCTTGTTGGAGCAGGCGGTCGAACATTAAGAGTGTTGAATTCCAACGTGTCGGGCTGTCGCAAGTCAAGCGCCTCACTGGCATGTTGTTTCGCCGCAGAATGTCTGAAAAGTGCGCCATGGCCGTGTAGGAACGCCTGAAATGGCCACACACCTTCCTGGCCTGCTTGAGGACGTCCTGTAAGCCTGGGTACTTATGCACAAAGTGTTGTACGATCAGATTACACACATGTGCCATGCACGGCACATGTGTCAACTTGCCCAAATTCAATGCCGCCAGCAAATTGCTTCCGTTGTCACACACCGCTTTGCCGATCTCCAGTTGGTGCGGAGTCAGCCACTGATCCACCTGTGCGTTCAGGGCGGACAGGAGTGCTGGTCCGGTGTGACTCTCTGCTTTTAGGCAAGTCAACCCCAAGGCGGCGTGACACTGTCGTATCCGGGATGAGGAATAGCCCCTGGGGAGCTGGGGGGTGCAATTGATGTGGAGCAAGATGCAGCAGCAGAAGAGGACTCAGCCGAGGAGGTTAGCGAAGAGGATGGAGTAGGAGGAGTAGAGGAGGTGGCAGCAAGCCTGCCTGCAAGTCGTGGCGGTGTCACCAACTCCTCTGCAGAGCCACGCATTCCATGCTTGGCAGCCGTCAGCAGGTTTACCCAATGCACAGTGTACGTGATAAACCTGCCCTGACCGTGCTTTGCAGACCAGGTATCAGTGGTCAGATGGACCCTTGCCCCAACACTGTGTGCCAGACATGCCATGACTTCCTTTTCCACAATAGAGTACAGGTTGGGGATTGCCTTTTGTGAAAAGAAATTACCTTCCACTGCAGTGTCCCAATAGCTACACATTTTTTGAAGGCCTCAGACTCCACCAGCTTGTATGGTAAAAGCTGGCGGGCTAAGAGTTCCGACAAGCCAGCTGTCAGACGCCGGGCAAGGGGGTGACTAAGCAAAAGAAGCCAATGTCACAAACATGTCCTTGACAGACACCTGACTGTGGGCAGATGAGCAGGAACTGCACAAGGCGAGAGGCGGAATGGCGGGTAGTTGAGAGAAGGCAAGAAGAACAGCAGTGGTTGCTGTGGCTGAAGATGCTGGACCAGGAGGAGGATGGTGGCTTTGAGTTTGTGTGCTGCTTGTACTCATGTGTTGATGCAATAGGCGTTTGTGATGTGAGATCATGTGCCTTCGCAAAGAAGTTGTACCTAGGTGGGTGTTGGACTTCCCACGACTCAGTTTCTTTTGGCACAGATTGCAAATGGCATCGCTGTTATCAGAGGCAGACACACAAATAAAATGCCACACTGCTGAGCTTTGCAATGATGGCATTCTGGTGGTGGCAACAGCATGCGTTGATTGGCGTGCTGTCTGGCTGACCCCGGGTGCCGATACATGCTGTCTGACTGTGCCACTAGCTCCTTGCGACGACCTCCCCCTGCTTCCAACTCGTCTCCTCCTCCTCTCTGTCTCGCCATCTGAACTTTCCCCCTGTTCTTCTTCTCTTCAAGCGGGCACCCACGTGACATCCACGGACACATCGTCATCATCAACCGCTTCACTTGTATCTGACAACTCAGCAAAGGAAGCAGCAGCGGGTACAACATCATTATCATCACACCGTACGTCTATGTGTGTAATGCTGCCTGACTGAGACATATCCCTGTTATCTACATCCTCTGGCAATAATAGTTGCGCATCACTCATTTCTTCCAACTGATGTGTAAATAACTCTTCTGACAGATCAAGTGAAACAGCTGTGGTGCTAGTATTGGTGGTGGTGGCAGGCGGGCGAGTGGTAACTTGATAAGGTGCTGAGCTGAGCTGAGCTGGAGGAGGATGGTGCGTCAAGGTTCCGAGCGGAAGTTGTAGAAGATTGGGTGTCCTGTGTTAGCCAGTCAACTTTGTCCTCAGAACTTTTCGAGTTCAGGGTACGTGGCCTCTGAATATTATTCTAGGGCCAAAGGGAATCACAGCACCACGACGGCCCCTGCGGGGTGGCCTGCCTCTTCCTGTCATTTTTTTTAGATTAGTTTAGTTGTACTATGTGTGCAAGCTACTATGACACCAGATATGAGTGGCACTGTGCACTGGCAGAAGTTGGCAGAGTAGACGCTGTAGGCCTGACACACACGCTTGCAGACAAATAACTGCTATTCAATCTATTACAGTCAATATATATATTTTTTTAAATATAATCTACTGTGACACCAGATATGAGTTGCGCTGGTGACACTGTGCACTTGCAGGGCCTGAAACACACACGCGTGCAGGCAACTGACTGCTATTATATCACAGTCAAATTTTTTTATTTTTTTAAAATGTAATCTACTGTGATGACACCAGATACACTATGCACTTGCAGGGCCTGAAACACACGCGTGCAGACAACTGACTGCTATTATTTCACAGTCAAAATTATTATTATTTTTTTAAATGTAATCTACTGTAATGACACCAGATTTGAGTTGCGCTGGTGACACTATGCACTTGCAGGGCCTGAAACACACACGCGTGCAGGCAACTGACTGCTATTATTTCACAGTCAAAATTATTATTATTTTTTAATGTAATCTACTGTGATGACACCAGATATGAGTTGCGCTGGTGACACTATGCGCTTGCAGGGCCTGAAACACACACGCGTGCAGGCAACTGACTGCTATTACTTCATAGTCAAAATTTATTTTTATTTTTTTAATGTAATCTACTGTGATGACACCAGATATGAGTTGCGCTGGTGACACTATGCACTTGCAGGGCCTGAAAAGTACACTCGTGTAGGCAACTGACTGCTTTTATTTCACAGTCAAAATTGTTATTATTTTTAAAATGTAATCTACTAATATGACACCAGATATGAGTTGCGCTGGTGACACTATGCACTTACAGGGCCTGAAACACACACGCGTGCAGGCAACTGACTGCTATTATTTCATAGTCAAAATTGTTTTTGTATTTTATGTAATCTACTGTGATGACACCAGATATGAGTTGCTCTGGTGACACTATGCACTTGCAGGGCCTGAAACACACACACGCGTGCAGGCAACTGACTGCTATTATTTCACAGTCAAAATGATTATTATTATTTTTTATGTAATCTCCTGTGATGACACCAGATATGAGTTGCGCTGGTGACACTATGCATTTGCAGGGCCTGAAACACACATGCGTGCAGGCAACTGACTGCTATTATTTCACAGTCAAAATTATTATTATTATTTTTTATGTAATCTCCTGTGATGACACCAGATATGAGTTGTGCTGGGGACACTATGCACTTGCAGGGCCTGAAACACACACGCGTGCAGGCAACTGACTGCTATTATTTCACAGTCAAAATTATTATTATTTTTAAAATGTAATCTACTGTGATGACAGCAGATATGAGTTGCGCTGGTGACACTATGCACTTGCAGGGCCTGAAACACACATGCGTGCAGGCAACTGACTGCTATTATTTCACAGTCAAAATTATTATTATTTTTTAAATGTAATCTACTGTGATGACACCAGATATGAGTTGCGCTATTGACACTATGCACTTGCAGGGCCTGAAACACACACGCGTGCAGGCAACTGACTGCTATTATTTCACAGTCAAAATAGTATTTTTTTTTTAAATGTAATCTACTGTGATGACACCAGATATAAGTTGCGCTGGTAACACTATGCGCTTGCAGGGCCTGAAACACACACGCATGCAGGCAACTGACTGCTATTTCACAGTCAAATTATTTATATATTTTTATGTAATCTACTGTGATGACACCAGATATGAGTTGCGCTGGTGACACTATGCGCTTGCAGGGCCTGAAACACACACGCATGCAGGCAACTGACTGCTATTATTTCACAGTCAAATTATTTATATTTTTTTATGTAATCTACTGTGATGACACCAGATATGAGTTGCGCTGGTGACACTATGCGCTTGCAGGGCCTGAAACACACACGCATGCAGGCAACTGACTGCTTTTATTTCACAGTCAAAATTATTATTATTTTTTAAATGTAATCTACTGTGATGACACCAGATTTGAGTTGCGCTGGTAACACTATGCACTTGCAGGGCCTGAAACACACACGCGTGCAGGCAACTCACTGCTTGTAACGGTCCTACAGGCTCACCTGAGTCAGAGGACCGTTGGCTGGAGGTGGGAGTGGAGCCCAGTGGCAAGGACCGCAGGCAGTTAGTAGGTGCAGGAAGTCTGGCAGAGGCATAGTCGGTAGGCAGGCGGTGGGTCAGGGCAGGCGGCAGTAAGCGTGGTCAGACAATCCGGATGGCAACGGTGGTAGCAGTTAAGTAGGTAGGGACAAAGCAGAAGAGTCGTCGGTAGGCAGGCGGTGGGTCAGGGCAGGCGGCAGTAAGCGTGGTCAGACAATCCAGATTGCATCGGTGGTAGCAGTTCAGTAGGTAGGGACAAAGCAGAAGAGTAGTCGGTAGGCAGGCGGTGGGTCAGGGGGCAGGCAGCAGTAAGCGTGGTCAGACAATCCGGATGGCAGCGGTGGTAGCAGTTCAGTAGGTAGGGACAAAGCAGAAAAGTAGTCGGTAGGCAATTCCTGGTCAGCAGTGGACTTCCAATAGTAGAAAGAGCAGCAGATAAGGAGAAGCTTGATCAAGGCTCAGGAGCTCAATAATCAGCAAGCTAGAGTGCAAGGGGCTGGACTTATATAGGGAAGTACCAGGTGTGGGGAATCAAGGGTGATGAGCAAGGCTTGGCAAGACTGCGGTTACATAATAGGTTTCAGGGAGGAATGTCCAGAGAGGACGGTAGCCTAGTAAGCAGGGCTACCGCCTGGGATGTGGCTGGTCACGGGTTTGAATCCGGACACTGCTATTATTTCACAGTCAAATTAGTAGTTTTTAAAAAAAAATTAATCTACTGTGATGACACCAGATATGGAGTTGCGCTGGTGACACTATGCACTTGCAGGGCCTGAAACACACACGCGTGCAGGCAACTGACTGCTATTATTTCACAGTCAAAATTATATATTTTTTTAAATGTAATCTACTGTGATGACACTAGATATGAGTTGCGCTGGTGACACTATGCACTTGCAGGGTTTGAAACACACACGCGTGCAGGCAACTGACTGCTATTATTTCACAGTCAACTATTTTTTTAATTTTTTTAAATGTAATCTACTGTGATGACACCAGATATGAGTTGCGCTGGTGGTGACACTATGCACTTGCAGGGCCTGAAACACACACGCGTGCAGGCAACTGACTGCTATTATTTCACAGTCCAAATTTTTTATTTATTTTTTTAAATGTAATCTACTGTGATGACACCAGATATGAGTTGTGCTGGTGACACTATGCAGTTGCAGGGCCTGAAACACACACGCGTGCAGGCAATTCACTGCTATTATTTCACAGTCAAAATTGTTTTTTTTTTTTTTTTTTTTTTAAATGTAATCTACTGTGATGATACCAGATATGAATTGCGCTGGTGAAATTATGCACTTGCAGGGCCTGAAACACACACGCGTGCAGGCAACTGACTGCTATTATTTAACAGTCAAAATATATATTATTTTTTTTTATGTAATCTACTGTGATGACACCAGATATGAGTTGCGCTGGTGACACTATGCACTTGCAGGGTCTGAAACACACACGCGTGCAGGCAACTGACTGCTATTATTTCACAGTCAAAATATATATATATTTTTTAAATGTAATCTACTGTGATGACACCAGATATGAGTTGCACTGGTGACACTATGCACTTGCAGGGCCTGAAACACACACGCGTGCAGGCAACTGACTGCTATTATTTCACTGTCAAAATTGTTTTGTTTTTTTAAATGTAATCTACTGTGATGACACCAGATATGAGTTGCACTGGTGACACTATGCACTTGCAGGGCCTGAAACACACACGCGTGCAGGCAACTGACTGCTATTATTTCACAGTCAAAATTGTTTTGTTTTTTTAAATGTAATCTACTGTGATTACACCAGATTTGAGTTGCGCTGGTGACACTATGCGCTTGCAGTGCTGAAACACACACGTGTGCAGGCAACTGACTGCTATTATTTCACAGTCAAAATGTATTTTTATTTTTTTATGTAATCTACTGTGATGACACCAGATATGAGTTGCGCTGGTGACACTATGCACTTGCAGGGCCTGAAATACACACGCGTGTAGGCAACTGACTGCTTTTATTTCACAGTCAAAATTATTATTATTTTTTTTAATGTAATCTCCTGTGATGACACCAGATATGTATTGCGCTGGTGACACTATGCACTTGCAGGGCCTGAAACACACACGCGTGCAGGCAACTGACTGCTATTATTTCACAGTCAAAATTATTATTATTTTTTAAATGTAATCTACTGTGATGACACCAGATTTGAGTTGCGCTGGTGACACTATGCGCTTGCAGGGCCTGAAACACACACGCGTGCAGGCAACTGACTGCTATTATTTCACTGTCAAAATTGTTGTTGTTTTTTTAATGTAATTTACTGTGATGATACCAGATATGAGTTGCGCTGGTGACACTATGCACTTGCAGGGCCTGAAACACACACGCGTGCAGGCAACTGACTGCTCTTATTTCACAGTCAAAATTGTTTTGTTTTTTAAATGTAATCTACTGTGATGACACCAGATATGAGTTGCGCTGGTGACACTATGCGCTTGCAGGGCCTGAAACACACACGCGTGCAGGCAACTGACTGCTAATATTTCACAGTCAAAATAGTATATTTTTTTTTAAATGTAATCAACTGTGATGATACCAGATATGAGTTGCGCTGGTGACACTATGCACTTGCAGAACCTGAAACACACACGCGTGCAGGCAACTGACTGCTATTATTTCACAGTCAAAATAGTTTTTTTTATTTTTATTTAATCTACTGTGATGACACCAGATATGAGTTGTGCTGGTGACACTATGCGCTTGCAGGGCCTGAAACACACACGCGTGCAGGCAACTGACTGCTATTATTTCACAGTCAAAACTGTTGTTTTTTTAAAAATGTAATCTACTGTGATGACACCAGATATGAGTTGTGCTAGTGACACTATGCGCTTGCAGGGCCTGAAACACACACGCTTGTAGGCAACTGACTGCTTTTATTTCACAGTCAAATTTTTATTTTTTATTTTTTTATGTATTCTCCTGTGATGACACCAGATATGAGTTGCGCTAGTGACACTATGCACTTGCAGGGCCTAAAACACACACTCGTGTAGGCAACTGACTGCTTTTATTTCACAGTCAAATTATTATTATTATTTTTTTTATGTAATCTACTGTGATGACACCAGATATGAGTTGCGCTGGTGACACTATGCACTTGCAGGGCCTGAAACACACACGCGTGCAGGCAACTGACTGCTCTTATTTCACATATAAAATTTTATTTATTTTTTTAAATGTAATCTACTGTGATGACACCAGATATGAGTTGCGCTGGGGACACTATGCGCTTGCAGGGCCTGAAACACACACGCGTGCAGGCAACTGACTGCTATTATTTCACAGTCAAAATTATTATTATTTTTAAAATGTAATCTACTGTGATGACAGCAGATATGAGTTGCGCTGGTGACACTATGCACTTGCAGGGCCTGAAACACACATGCGTGCAGGCAACTGACTGCTATTATTTCACAGTCAAAATAGTAGTTTTTCTTTTTAATGTAATCTACTGTGATGACACCAGATATGAGTTGCGCTGGTGACACTATGCACTTGCAGGGCCTTAAACACACACGCGTCCAGGCAACTGACTGCTATTATTTCACAGTCAAAATAGTAGTTTTTTTTTAAATGTAATCTACTGTGATGACAGCAGATATGAGTTGCGCTGGTGACACTATGGACTTGCAGGTCCTGAAACACACACGCGTGCAGGCAACTGACTGCTATTATTTCACAGTTAAAATTTATTAATTTTTTTAATGTAATCTACTGTGATGACACCAGATATGAGTTGCGCTGGTGACACTATGCACTTGCAGGGCCTGAAACACAAACGAGTGCAGGCATCTGACTGCTATTATATTACAGTCAAAAAAGTTGTTGTTTTTTTTAAAATGCAAGCTACTGTGACACCAGATATGAGTGGTGGCACTGGGTAAGTGGGCACAGTATAAGCTGTGAGCCTGACACACACGCTGGCAGGCAACTGCAATTAGATTACACAGGAAAAAAAAAAAAAACAGACTGATGTTCTAGCCCTAAAAAGGGCATTTTGGGGTGCTGTCCTTACAGCAGAGATCAGATGAGTCTTTCAGGACTGTAGTGGACACTGAATACACTAGCCTAGCTATCGATTTCCCTATTAAATCAGCAGCAGCTACACTGTCCCTCCTCTCACTAAGAATGCAGCTTCCGAATCAATCTAAAATGGATGCTGTCCAGGAGGTAGGAGGGTCTGGGAGGGAGGGTCTGCTGCTGATTGGCTGGAATGTGTCTGCTGACTGTGAGGTACAGGGTCAAAGTTTATTCAATGATGATGAATAGGGGGCGTACCGAACATCGCTTATGTTCGCCCGCCGCAGCGAACGCGAACAAGCTATGTTCGCCGGGAACTGTTCGCCGGCGACTAGTTCGGGACATCTCTAAATCTGGATGGTGATTACTTTTATATCAAGAAAATGATTTGCACACATCCATTTATTTTTATTTTTATTTTAATCTCAGAAGCAAACATACATACGCTACAAGAGTAGGGATGAGCGAACTCGAACTGTATAGTTCGGGTTCGTACCGAATTTTGGGGTGTCCGTGACACGGACCCGAACCCGAACATTTTCGTAAAAGTCTGTGTTCGGGTTCGGTGTTCGGCGCTTTCTTGGCGCTTTTTGAAAGGCTGCAAAGCAGCCAATCAACAAGCGTCATACTACTTGGCCCAAGAGGCCATCACAGCCATGCCTACTATTGGCATGGCTGTGATTGGCCAGTGCAGCATGTGACTTAGCCTCTATTTAAGCTGGAGTCACGTAGCGCCGCACGTCACTCTGCTATGATCAGTGTAGGGAGAGGTTGCAGCTGCGACGTTAGGGCGAGATTAGGCAGATTAACTCCTCCAAAAGACTTCATTCTGTGATCGATCTGCAGCTGTGGATCATTGAAGTGCTATTATTGACTTGCTCACTTTTTTGAGGCTTTTCTTAGGAAAAACCTAAGACACACGCTAGCGTGCTGATAGAAGTCTGATTCTGTGATTAAACCTATACCTGTCACACAGCGCAAAAAAAAACAGGCCTCACATCTCTATTTAACCAAATCTGTACTGTTTTAGCTGGTCAAGTTATTTGTAGTGACCGTAAAAGCACACTTTTTGTTCTGGGTTGAAAAACCATTCCCAAATTTGCCATTCTCAAAATAACTAGTTTCTGGTATTTGAGGCCTACTTGAAATCTATCCCAAAAAGAATATCTTACATTGAAGGTACTGATAGTGTCATTCAGAAAAACCTAAGACACACGCTAGCGTGCTGATAGAAGTCTGATTCTGTGATTAAACCTATACCTGTCACACAGCGCAAAAAAAAACAGGCCTCACATCTCTATTTAACCAAATCTGTACTGTTTTAGCTGGTCAAGTTATTTGTAGTGACCGTAAAAGCACACTTTTTGTTCTGGGTTGAAAAACCATTCCCAAATTTGCCATTCTCAAAATAACTAGTTTCTGGTATTTGAGGCCTACTTGAAATCTATCCCAAAAAGAATATCTTACATTGAAGGTGCTGATAGTGTCATTCAGAAAAACCTAAGACACACGCTAGCGTGCTGATAGAAGTCTGATTCTGTGATTAAACCTATACCTGTCACACAGCGCAAAAAAAAACAGGCCTCACATCTCTATTTAACCAAATCTGTACTGTTTTAGCTGGTCAAGTTATTTGTAGTGACCGTAAAAGCACACTTTTTGTTCTGGGTTGAAAAACCATTCCCAAATTTGCCATTCTCAAAATAACTAGTTTCTGGTATTTGAGGCCTACTTGAAATCTATCCCAAAAAGAATATCTTACATTGAAGGTACTGATAGTGTCATTCAGAAAAACCTAAGACACACGCTAGCGTGCTGATAGAAGTCTTATTCTGTGATTAAACCTATACCTGTCACACAGCGCAAAAAAAAACAGGCCTCACATCTCTATTTAACCAAATCTGTACTGTTTTAGCTGGTCAAGTTATTTGTAGTGACCGTAAAAGCACACTTTTTGTTCTGGGTTGAAAAACCATTTCCAAATTTGCCATTCTCAAAATAACTAGTTTCTGGTATTTGAGGCCTACTTGAAATCTATCCCAAAAAGAATATCTTACATTGAAGGTACTGATAGTGTCATTCAGAAAAACCTAAGACACACGCTAGCGTGCAGATAGAAGTCTGATTCTGAGATTAAACCTTAACCTGTCACACAGTGCAAAAAAAAAAACTGGTCTCCCATTTCTATTCAAGCAAATCTGTACTGTTTTATCTGGTCAAGTTATTTGTAGCGACCGTAAAAGCACACTTTTTGTTCTGGGTTGAAAAACCATTCCCAAATTTGCCATTCTCAAAATAACTAGTTTCTGGTATTTGAGGCCTACTTGAAATCTATCCCAAAAAGAATATCTTACATTGAAGGTACTGATAGTGTCATTCAGAAAAACCTAAGACACACGCTAGCGTGCAGATAGAAGTCTGATTCTGAGATTAAACCTTAACCTGTCACACAGTGCAAAAAAAAAACTGGTCTCCCATTTCTATTCAAGCAAATCTGTACTGTTTTATCTGGTCAAGTTATTTGTAGCGACCGTAAAAGCACACTTTTTGTTCTGGGTTGAAAAACCATTCCCAAATTTGCCATTCTCAAAATAACTAGTTTCTGGTATTTGAGGCCTACTTGAAATCTATCCCAAAAAGAATATCTTACATTGAAGGTACTGATAGTGTCATTCAGAAAAACCTAAGACACACGCTAGCGTGCAGATAGAAGTCTGATTCTGAGATTAAACCTTAACCTGTCACACAGTGCAAAAAAAAAACTGGTCTCCCATTTCTATTCAAGCAAATCTGTACTGTTTTATCTGGTCAAGTTATTTGTAGCGACCGTAAAAGCACACTTTTTGTTCTGGGTTGAAAAACCATTCCCAAATTTGCCATTCTCAAAATAACTAGTTTCTGGTATTTGAGGCCTACTTGAAATCTATCCCAAAATGAATATCTTACATTGAAGGTACTGATAGTGTCATTCAGAAAAACCTAAGACACACGCTAGCGTGCAGATAGAAGTCTGATTCTGAGATTAAACCTTAACCTGTCACACAGTGCAAAAAAAAAACTGGTCTCCCATTTCTATTCAAGCAAATCTGTACTGTTTTATCTGGTCAAGTTATTTGTAGCGACCGTAAAAGCACACTTTTTGTTCTGGGTTGAAAAACCATTCCCAAATTTGCCATTCTCAAAATAACTAGTTTCTGGTATTTGAGGCCTACTTGAAATCTATCCCAAAAAGAATATCTTACATTGAAGGTACTGATAGTGTCATTCAGAAAAACCTAAGACACACGCTAGCGTGCTGATAGAAGTCTGATTCTGTGATTAACCCCTTAAGGACCGGGCTCATTTTCACCTTAAGGACCAGGCCATTTTTTGCAAATCTGACCAGTGTCACTTTAACCACCTCAGCCCCCAGTGCTTAAACACCCTGAAAGACCAGGCCACTTTTTACACTTCTGACCTACACTACTTTCACCGTTTATTGCTCGGTCATGCAACTTACCACCCAAATGAATTTTACCTCCTTTTCTTCTCACTAATAGAGCTTTCATTTGGTGGTATTTCATTGCTGCTGACATTTTTACTTTTTTTGTTATTAATCGAAATTTAACGATTTTTTTTGCAAAAAAATGACATTTTTCACTTTCAGTTGTAAAATTTTGCAAAAAAAAACGAGATCCATATAGAAATTTTGCTCTAAATTTATAGTTCTACATGTCTTTGATAAAAAAAAAATGTTTGGGTAAAAAAAAAATGGTTTGGGTAAAAGTTATAGCGTTTACAAACTATGGTACAAAAATGTGAATTTCCGCTTTTTGAAGCAGCTCTGACTTTCTGAGCACCTGTCATGTTTCCTGAGGTTCTACAATGGCCAGACAGTACAAACACCCCACAAATGACCCCATTTCGGAAAGTACACACCCTAAGGTATTCGCTGATGGGCATAGTGAGTTCATAGAACTTTTTATTTTTTGTCACAAGTTAGCGGAAAATGATGATTTTTTTTTTTTTTTTCTTACAAAGTCTCATATTCCACTAACTTGTGACAAAAAATAAAAACTTCTATGAACATCACGAAATACCTTTGGGTCTCTTCTTTCCAAAATGGGGTCACTTGTGGGGTAGTTATACTGCCCTGGCATTCTAGGGGCCCAAATGTGTGGTAAGGAGTTTGAAATCAAATTCTGAAAAAAATGACCTGTCAAATCCGAAAGGTGCTCTTTGGAATATGGGCCCCTTTGCCCACCTAGGCTGCAAAAAAGTGTCACACATCTGGTATCTCCGTACTCAGGAGAAGGTGGGGAATGTGTTTTGGGGTGTCATTTTACATATACCCTTGCTGGGTGAGAGAAATATCTTGGCAAAAGACAACTTTTCCCATTTTTTTATACAAAGTTGGCATTTGACCAAGATATTTATCTCACCCAGCATGGGTATATATAAAATGACACCCCAAAACACATTCCCCACCTTCTCCTGAGTATGGAGATACCAGATGTGTGACACTTTTTTGCAGCCTAGGTGGGCAAAGGGGCCCATATTCCAAAGAGCACCTTTCGGATTTGACAGGTCATTTTTTTCAGAATTTGATTTCAAACTCCTTACCACACATTTGGGCCCCTAGAATGCCAGGGCAGTATAACTACCCCACAAGTGACCCCATTTTGGAAAGAAGAGACCCAAAGGTATTCCGTGAGGGGCATGGCGAGTTCCTAGAATTTTTTATTTTTTGTCACAAGTTAGTGGAAAATGATGATTTTTTTTTTTTTTTTTTTTTCATACAAAGTCTCATATTCCACTAACTTGTGACAAAAAATAAAAACTTCCATGAACTCACTATGCCCATCAGCGAATACCTTGGGGTCTCTTCTTTCCAAAATGGGGTCACTTGTGGGGTAGTTATACTGCCCTGGCATTCTAGGGGCCCAAATGTGTGGTAAGGAGTTTGAAATCAAATTCAGTAAAAAATGACCTATGAAATCCAAAAGGTGCTCTTTGGAATGTGGGCCCCTTTGCCCACCTAGGCTGCAAAAAAGTGTCACACATCTGGTATCCCCGTACTCAGGAGAAGTTGAGGAATGTGTTTTGGGGTGTCTTTTTACATATACCCATGCTGGGTGAGATAAATATCTTGGTCAAATGCCAACTTTGTATAAAAAAATGGGAAAAGTTGTCTTTTGCCAAGATATTTCTCTCACCCAGCATGGGTATATGTAAAATGACACCCCAAAACACATTCCCCAACTTCTCCCGATTACGGAGATACCAGATGTGTGACACTTTTTTGCAGCCTAGGTGGGCAAAGGGGCCCATATTCCAAAGAGCACCTTTCGGATTTCACTCGTCATTTTTTACAGAATTTGATTTCAAACTCCTTACCACACATTTGGGCCCCTAGAATGCCAGGGCAGTATAACTACCCCACAAGTGACCCCATTTTGGAAAGAAGAGACCCCAAGGTATTCGCTGATGGGCATAGTGAGTTCATGAAAATTTTTATTTTTTGTCACAAGTTAGTGGAATATGAGACTTTGTATGAAAAAAAAAAAAAAAAAAAAATCATCATTTTCCACTAACTTGTGACAAAAAATAAAAAATTCTAGGAACTTGCCATGCCCCTCACGGAATACCTTGGGGTGTCTTCTTTCCAAAATGGGGTCACTTGTGGGGTAGTTATACTGCCCTGGCATTTTCCAGGGGCCCTAATGTGTGGTAAGTAGGTAAATGACCTGTGAAATCCTAAAGGTGCTCTTTGGAATGTGGGCCCCTTTGCCCACCTAGGCTGCAAAAAAGTGTCACACATCTGGTATTGCCGTACTCAGGAGAAGGTGGGGAATGTGTTTTGGGGTGTCATTTTACATATACCCTTGCTGGGTGAGAGAAATATCTTGGCAAAAGACAACTTTTCCCATTTTTTTATACAAAGTTGGCATTTGACCAAGATATTTCTCTCACCCAGCATGGGTATATGTAAAATGACACCCCAAAACACATTCCCCACCTTCTCCTGAGTACGGCGATACCAGATGTGTGACACTTTTTTGCAGCCTAGATGCGCAAAGGTGCCCAAATTCCTTTTAGGAGGGCATTTTTAGACATTTGGATACCAGACTTCTTCTCACGCTTTGGGGCCCCTAGAATGCCAGGGCAGTATAAATACCCCACATGTGACCCCATTTTGGAAAGAAGACACCCCAAGGTATTCAATGAGGGGCATGGCGAGTTCATAGAAATTTTTTTTTTTTGGCACAAGTTAGCGGAAATTGATATTTTTAATTTTTTTCTCACAAAGTCTCCCGTTCCGCTAACTAGGGACAAAAATTTCAATCTTTCATGGACTCAATATGCCCCTCACGGAATACCTGGGGGTGTCTTCTTTCCGAAATGGGGTCACATGTGGGGTATTTATACTGCCCTGGCATTCTAGGGGCCCTAAAGCGTGAGAAGAAGTCTGGAATATAAATGTCTAAAAAATTTTACGCATTTGGTTTCCGTGAGGGGTATGGTGAGTTCATGTGAGATTTTATTTTTTGACACAAGTTAGTGGAATATGAGACTTTGTAAGAAAAAAATAAAAAAATTCCGCTAACTTGGGCCAAAAAAATGTCTGAATGGAGCCTTACAGAGGGGTGATCAATGACAGGGGGGGTGATCAATGACAGGGGTGTGATCAATGACAGGGGTGTGATCAATGACAGGGGGGGTGATCAATGACAGGGGGGTGATCAGGGAGTCTATATGGGGTGATAACCACAGTCATTGATCACGCCCGTGTAAGGCTTCATTCAGACGTCCGTATGCGTTTTGCGGATCCGATCCATCTATCAGTGGATCCGTAAAAATCATGCGGACGTCTGAATGGAGCTTTACAGGGGGGTAATCAATGACAGGGGGGTAATCAATGACAGGGGGGTGATCAGGGAGTCTACATGCGGTGATCACCACAGTCATTGATCATGCCCCTGTAAGGCTTCATTCAGACGTCCGTATGCGTTTTGCGGATCCGATCCATCTATCAGTGCATCCGTAAAAATCATGCGGACATCTGAATGGAGCTTTACAGGGGGGTGATCAGGGAGTCTATATGGGGTGATCACCACAGTCATTGATCATGCCCCTGTAAGGCTTCATTCAGACGTCCGGATGCGTTTTGCGGATCGGATCCATCTATCAGTGCATCCGTAAAAATCATGCGGACATCTGAATGGAGCTTTACAGGGGGGTGATCAGGGAGTCTATATGGGGTGATCACCACAGTCATTGATCATGCCCCTGTAAGGCTTCATTCAGACGTCCGGATGCGTTTTGCGGATCGGATCCATCTATCAGTGCATCCGTAAAAATCATGCGGACATCTGAATGGAGCTTTACAGGGGGGTGATCAGGGAGTCTATATGGGGTGATCACCACAGTCATTGATCATGCCCCTGTAAGGCTTCATTCAGACGTCCCGGATGCGTTTTGCGGATCGGATCCATCTATCAGTGCATCCGTAAAAATCATGCGGACATCTGAATGGAGCTTTACAGGGGGGTGATCAGGGAGTCTATATGGGGTGATCACCACAGTCATTGATCATGCCCCTGTAAGGCTTCATTCAGACGTCCGGATGCGTTTTGCGGATCCGATCCATCTATCAGTGGATCCGTAAAAATCATGCGGACGTCTGAATGGAGCTTTACAGGGGGGTAATCAATGACAGGGGGGTAATCAATGACAGGGGGGTGATCAGGGAGTCTATATGGGGTGATCACCACAGTCATTCATCACGCCCCTGTAAGGCTTCATTCAGACGTCCGGATGCGTTTTGCGGATCCGATCCATCTATCAGTGGATCCGTAAAAATCATGCGGACATCTGAATGGAGCTTTACAGGGGGGTGATCAATGACAGGGGGGTAATCAATGACAGGGGGGTGATCAGGGAGTCTATATGGGGTGATCAGGGGTGATCAGGGGCTAATAAGGGGTTAATAAGTGACGGGGGGGGGG